>NC_142012.1:52605553-52868053 GCF_049901735.1 Notechis scutatus | reverse complement strand
CTGAAATGCTATAGGGTTTCCTGCCTGAGCAGGGGGTTGGACTAGAAGACCTCCAAGGTCCCTTCCGACTCGTCTAATTTGTCTTCCATGAAATATTTTTTTTCCAAAGCACACCTATCTTATTACCAACAGTTGTGATAATGGCTTCAAGCTGGATAGTTTAAAAAGGATTCTGGTCAGGTTTAGAGACGATGAGTCTTAGCAAAGGCTGTTTATATTGGTCACTGTTGATGATCACCAGGAAAATACTCAGCAAAATATACTTTATATAGTGACTGCCGGGAAGCCGTTGTAGAAGGGACTTACTGTTATATTATTTAGGTTTCCTTCCCAAATGCATCCTATTGGCTATTACATGACTAACGTTATCCGAGATGGGCTTGTGACTCTTACGTAGTCTGTTTATAAAACAAACGTCCTATATCTTTCCTCAGTTCTCAGCAATACAGTGTCATTTTTTAATTGGTTGCCAAGCAACGCGAGGGTAATATTGCTCTAATATCTTTCCCAATAACCGTGTAAAACTGATGCTTGTCAAGGCTGCACATTTTGAAGATGGGGAGTTGGAAACTCGCAATTCCATACGGGGTGGGGAGTGTTAAAAATATTGCATTTATCGAGATGGTTGCTTAATGTAACACGTAACATAAACACAGTTGTGTTTATGTTAGGGAGATTGGTGTATAAGTAGAATCTGAGAGTCATTAACACCAGATATATTTCCATGCACAGAAATATTATCTGAGGGTTTTGTGTGTGTGTGTGTGTGTGTGTGTGTGTGTGTGTGTGTGTAACAAATTTGTTCCCACTAGGTGGGAGATTTTCATAGCAAGCTGCATGCACCTGGTCTCAGTAATCTTATTTTCTTTTAGGTAAATTGAAGGCTTTCCTGCTTGTATCACAAGGTCTGGTATTTCCCAAATGCTTTCATTATTAAAGTTAAGGGATTCAAACGGAGAGTGGAATAAAATGATCAGAATAGAGCACTAACAAATTTGACACCTTTTAAAGTATTTGCCATTTGCTGTCAAATGGACTTTGCTAGTCTAAAAAAATGAACTATCTATATATAAAAGTGAAGTGCCACTCATGCATCATCACAAAATCTCCAGAACCGTAAAGCTTACAAACTTGACATTTGGCACGTATGTTCCTCTTGGCTTCTAGGTGCTCATTGAGAAAGGATTTTTCCAAAGGACCATCAGAGCATTTAGAGTATTTCCTATATTATTATTATTAACACGCTCTGATGCTAAGGAGTTCTACTCCCCCTCCCCACCTGGAAAGAAATCTGTTCCAAATGCAAAACACAAGCAGAGGAGAGGAGTTTCAGTTTCAGTTCCAGTTTCAGAGCACCAAGCAGCTTTAGCACAGAACAGTTGAGCTAAGCCACGCCCAGGCTCCTTGCTGTCTCCTTCTTGCTCACACAGCAAATACTGTTTCAGTTTCCAAACAGCTCTCAACTCCCTCACACACTGAACAGGACACTAGCCAGATGAATACTGATGGATGCTGGTAGGCAGAGGCAGAATTTCCCCCCCTTATTTTCCTCTCCAAAAACTAAGCCCGACCACATAGTTTTGTAGCGAAGCACGGGTATGGAACTAGTATTACACAATATACTGATGCTTCACACCTCTTAAACTAGAAAAAAAACCCACCACAAATTAAAGTTACTTTGGTGCCACATTATATTTAGATCAGGCTAAACGTTACAATGATTTATGTTTTATTAAAAGGGAGACATTTGAAAATGGGAAGCGTGCTTGTGAAACTTACCTTCACTGCAAAAAGCACATTTGAAAAAAAATCCATCGCAGCGTGAGGAATTCATCAGTGGAAATCAAGACAACGACTTTCCATTTATGAGGATTTAAGAAGCTCAATCTGTCTAGAAGAATCAGAATGACAGAATAACGGAATTGGAAGGGACCTTGGAGGTCTTCTAGTCCAACCCCCTCTTCTGCTCAAGCAGGAGACTCTATACCCGTGATGGCGAACCTATGGCACGTGTGCCACAGGTGGCACGCAGAGCCATTTGTGTGGGCACGTGAGCTCCAGCCAAACTTACCTGCACTGCACATGCGTGTGCCTCCCATCTGATTTTCGGCCCATTTGAGGCCTTTTTCACCCTCCTGGCGGCTCGAGGGAAGCCTCTGCAGCCTTGGGAGGCCGAAAAACGGGCCTTCTGGAAATACCAGAAATGCCACAATCGGAAGTGCAGAAACCTGAAGTGCCAAAAACGGGCCCATTTTTCAGCCTCCAAAGACTACAGAGGCTTCCCTCGAGCCCCCAGGAGGGTGAAAAAGGCCTCAAATGGGCCAAAAATCAGCTGGGAAGCACATGCATGTGCAGTGCAGGTAAGGGGGCGGGGGGGGGGTTGTGCACGCATGCACAGGGGGGGCAGGGCACATTGCATTGTGGGTGCTGCCCCCCCTGCGCACGTGCTTTCGGCACACCACAAAAAAAAAAAGGTTCACCATCACTGCCCTATACCATTTTGGACGAATGGCTGTCCCTTCTTAAAAGCCTTCGGAGTTGGACAACTCACAATTTCTGCATCGGTATCAACAACTTTTACTTTTGATACTAATGCAAACAATTTGCACGGTAATTAATAGGCGACAGATTAGTTGCGTCAGAGTCAAATGAAGACTATTTCGGAGGGGAAGGAAGGAGAGCTGAGTAATAACACTGCTGGCTGTTGCAGTTCCTGTTTAGCTAAGCGAAAAAATACATTTGAGTTGATTGTTTGACCACAAAAGATACAAACTGGGACAAACAAAAGGTAAAGCACGCGTTGTATTCCAGATAATTTTATTTATTTATTTATTTTATTTTGTCAAGATTACAGGTATAAGTTTAGACATAGTTCTGAGTACATGAAATGGATACATATAAGAAAAATAAAAGAAACAATAGGACAGGGACAGTAGGCACGTTGGTGCGCTTATGCAGGACCCCTACAGACCTCTTAGGAAAGGGGTGAGGTCAATAGTAGACAGTCTAAGGTTAAAGTTTTTGGGGTTTGGGGAAGAAACCAAAGAGTCAGGTAGAGTATTCCAGACATTGACCACTCTGTTGCTGAAGTCGTATTTCTTGCAATCAAGTTTGGTGCGGTTTACCTTGAGTTTGTATCTATTGTGTGCTCTTGTATTGTTATGGTTGAAGCTGAAGTATTCATTGACAGGTAGGACATTGCAATGTATGATTTTATATACTAAACTTAGATTGGACCAAAAGCGGTGTAGTTCTAGGTTTTCTAGGTCTAGAATTTCAAGTCTGGTGGCATAAGGTATTCTGCAACGAGTAGAGGAGTGGAGAACTCTTCTTGTGAAATATTTCTGGACTTTCTCCACTGTATTAATATCAGATACGAAATGCGGGTTCCAGACTGATGAGCTGTATTTAAGTATTGGTCTAGCAAATGTTTTGTATGCTCTAGTGTGCTATTACCAGAGAAAAAGCTATGCAGGATTAGGTTAACAACTCTTAATGACTTTTTGGCGATAAAGTTACAGTGGGCTCTATCACTTAGATCATTAGAGATCAGTACTCCAATGTCCTTGACTCAGTTTGGATCATCAACAAGGACTTGACTATTTAGCTTGTATTTTATTTTCTCATTTTTTTGCCAATATGTAAGACAGAACATTTATTTGTTGAGATTTGAAGTTGCTATTTGTTTTTTTATTTTTTTAATTGTATTGCTCTTAAAACCAGAAGTATCCTAAGCAGGCTGACACTGTCACTTTTTATAGATAAACCCTGTCTGGACATGATTAAAAGAGCCATGCATTTCATTAGAATAGGCATAAGTTAATGGCAGAATTCCAGCTAAATGTATATCCTGGCAAGTTCTTTTGAACTGATGGAATATTTTTTTATACAAGTCACTTCCCTCCTCACCCCCGAAATATAATGAAAAAAAAAAAAATTGGGGAAGCTGTCAACTAAAAGGATACTCCTTTGGTCTTTTTAGCTGCCAGCAGAAAGGGAGTGGGAGAAAACAGTGCATTCCTTAAGTGCCTGGATAATTGCCCTGGCAACCCAAAGTTGTTGGAGCGCAAGAATATTACTGGAGAGCATGATTGATAACTCTTGGCTATGGATGTGTCCCATTGGAGAATATATATCCAGGGCATGGGGGGAAGACCAGGGTCAAGGGGGAAATGAATGATGTATTTTAGTATCGGCTGCATCCAGCTAACTCCAACATGGCCACTTCTAATAAATCAATTTTCTTTTCTCTGAGGGATGTGGCTAGAGACTTATGATTTGAATGGGGGTGGATTTGTTAGAGTCCTGACAAAAGCATTATTGTCATGCCCCTGTTGGAGACTGACTCTGAGGGAGAGGAGGAACAGCCGACAGGGAGTGGTAGCCCTGGAGGTTGTGGAGGAGGCTGGGGAAGGGCAAAGGCTGGCTGGGCAGTCACAGGAAGACCCAGGCCCATCCCCTCACCATCCTAGGGCACACAGGGAGGAGAGGATAAGGGAGAGACATGGATGGCATGGTCTATGGGGGAGGAAAAGGTCTTGATCCTCTTCATGGTCTGCAGCTGTGAGAACTGGTTAAAAGGATGGACAAGCCCTTATCTTGCCTGGTTCCCTTAATTGCTTCAGTGTGGTTTGTGTTTTTACTCTTATAATTTATAGGCATTTTTAGTTTAAATGGCATTTCCTCCTTTCTGCTTGTGACTTGTAACTGCTTGTGAGGGAGTTTTTTTGTCTCCAGTCAAGGATATTTGGAGCTTTGAAGCAAAGTGAAGGAATAAAAGGGGCTTTCCCTGTTTTCATGACTGTATTTATTTTGTATCCCACCCTGGGTCAGCACAATTATATGGAAGAAACTCAAGGTTTGTTTTTTTTAATGATCATTTTAAAAAAAATTGATCCTCTGTTATCAATAAATAACAAGAACTTGTGTCATCAGTGTGACTTGTAGGATTGTGGTTTAGAAACTCCACCAAGATTTCCAGCCAGGAAACCTGCTTACCCGCCTGTTGCTAAAAAAGAAATAAAAAAATAATTTCTCTGCATCATTAGCCTGCACTGCAGTAGTTGGTCTTCTGCAGTCTCTCCAGTCTATTAAGTTTAATACCACACTCGATCATTTGTTGAGAAGTCTAACTGAAAACAGGAAAGGCACCTGGGCAATAAAAAAATAAAATTTAATAGTGATTCCAACCCCCCCCCCCCCCCCCCCAAAAGGATCTGCAACAAAGCCTATCTTGGCCTCTTAGTTAAGGGTACTGTATTTCTCCTACTTAAAACCTTAATCATTTTTGTGGTTCTATTTTTGCCAGAATTTAGATCCACTATTAACTTATGCCAACATAAACTTTTGCAAAATGTTTACAAGTGGCGCCCCCACAAATTTGCCCACTCTTCAGTTCGAAGTAAGAGATCTAGCTAAAGTTCGCATGTAATCAGTGTAGAATGAATTGCTGAGAATTTCCACCCTAGTTTCCATCAAATCATCATTGTGGCAAATAAGGGAGTATTCCTGGTTTATTTCCACTGTGGTGCCTGGATTTTATTATTATTATTTTTGTACATATTTTTTATTGTGGAAATCCTAGTCATTCAATAAGGAACATTAGAATGCTATGTATAAGGTAATTTATTTGGTCTTTCAGATTTCTAAAGTTGGTAATCTCTGTTTTGAACGGGGTCAAAATTTCATTGAACGTCGTTGAATTTCAATGGTGAAAAATGTAAGGTTCTACACTTAGGCAAGAAAAACCAAATGCACAGGTAAAGTATATGTGGTACCTGGATCAATAGCAGTAACTGTGAGAGGCATCTTGGAGTCCTAGTGGACAATCATTTAAATACCCATGTTTCCCCGAAAATAAGACCCAGTCTTATATATTTTTTGCCACCAAAAAAGGCACCAGGTCTTATTTTCAGGGGATGTCATCCACTGACTAACCTCGCTTGCGCACGTTGCCTCCGGCCTCCTTTTTGCTTTCAGGGGCCTTCAGGAACTTCTTCTGCAGCTGGCAAGGCTTTCCTGAACATCTCTGCAGCTGATAATGGACCTTTGGAATGACCCAGAGCTTTGTTACCAGCTCCAGAGGCCTTCAGGAAAGTCTTGCCAGCCTTGCCTGCTGCAGAAGAAATGGGCCGGCCAGGCAGGTGTCAGGGTGTGCAAGGCCTGGCTACAACTGTCCAAAGGGAAGTAGTAGGGCAGCTCCACCCTCCCATCCCCACTCTAGATTAATTTTTACTCTTCCACTCTGGAGTAGGTGGGATCTTAATTAGGGGTTACTTTGGGGTAGGGCTTATATTGGGTGCACATGTAAAAATCAAGCTAGGTCTTACTTTCAGGTAGGTCATATTTTCTGGGAAACAGGTTATGAGTCAGCAGTGTGCGGCAGCAGCTAAAAAAGCCAACGCAGTTCTAGACTGCGTTAACAGAAGATATAGAATCAAGGTCATGTGAAGTGTTAATACCACTTTACAATGCCTTGGTAAGGCCACACTTGAAATTCTGCATCCAGTTTTGATCACCACGATGTAAAAAAGATGTTGAGACTCTAGAAAGAGTGCAGAGAAGAGAAATAAAGAGGAATAGAGTGCTGGAGGCTTAAACAAATGATGGATTGGTGTTTTTTTTTTTCTCTCTCTCTGAAGAGATGCCATCACCCATTCTGCGTGCCACTCTCTATCTTCTCCATGGAGCTGAGTCTTGCAAACTCACACACCCTCGGACCTTCTGTGATGAAATGAATGAGTGGTCGGCACCCCAAAAAGCTGCACTGGCAGACTGCATGTCAGCGGTAACATTCCCCAGACATATGGCCAGCACCTGGCCTAGCACAGCGTAATTCAGATCCCAGCCAATTTTTTTCTTCTTTCAGCAAATGGCAAACAGCTTGCACTAAAAAATCCTAGAATTGAAGACAGGATCCTGTGGGCCGAAATCTGCGGGCCAAAGGTGTAGAACGGTAAAACTGCACAGCTTGGGATTTCTCCAAATTAAGATACTGGAAGTATGAAGAATAATTCAGGAGAGCCAGCTTGGTCTAGTGCTTAAAGCAACAGGCTAGAAACTGGGAGACTGGGAGTTCTAGTTTCGCCTTAGGTAGGAAAGCTGGCTGGGTGATTTGGGGCCAATCACCAGGAGACAGAGAGTTCTAGTTTCACCTTAGGTAGGAAAGCCAGCTGGGTGATTTGGGGCCAATCACCAGGAGACGGAGAGTTCTAGTCCTGCCTTAGGCAGGAAAGCCGGCTGGGTGATTTGGGGCCAATCACCAGGAGACAGTGAGTTCTAGTCCCGCCTTAGGCAGGAAAGCCGGCTGGGTGATTTGGTGCCAATCACCAGGAGATGGAGAGTTCTAGTTTCACCTTAGGTAGGAAAGCCAGCTGGGTGATTTGGGGCCAATCACCAGGAGATGGAGAGTTCTAGTTTCACCTTAGGCAGGAAAGCCGGCTGGGTGATTTGGGGCCAATCACCAGGAGACAGAGAGTTCTAGTTTCACCTTAGGTAGGAAAGCCAGCTGGGTGATTTGGGGCCAATCACCAGGAGATGGAGAGTTCTAGTTTCACCTTAGGTAGGAAAGCCAGCTGGGTGATTTGGGGCCAATCACCAGGAGATGGAGAGTTCTAGTTTCACCTTAGGCAGGAAAGCCGGCTGGGTGATTTGGGGCCAATCACCAGGAGACAGAGAGTTCTAGTTTCACCTTAGGTAGGAAACCCGGCTGGGTGATTTGGTGCCAATCACCAGGAGATGGAGAGTTCTAGTTTCACCTTAGGTAGGAAAGCCAGCTGGGTGATTTGGGGCCAATCACCAGGAGATGGAGAGTTCTAGTTTCACCTTAGGCAGGAAAGCCGGCTGGGTGATTTGGGGCCAATCACCAGGAGACAGAGAGTTCTAGTTTCACCTTAGGTAGGAAAGCCAGCTGGGTGATTTGGGGCCAATCACCAGGAGATGGAGAGTTCTAGTTTCACCTTAGGTAGGAAAGCCAGCTGGGTGATTTGGGGCCAATCACCAGGAGATGGAGAGTTCTAGTTTCACCTTAGGCAGGAAAGCTAGCTGGGTGATTTGGGGCCAATCACCAGGAGATGGTGAGTTCTAGTCCCGCCTTAGGCAGGAAAGCTGGCTGGGTGATTTGGGGCCAATCACCAGGAGACGGACAGTTCTAGTCTTGCTTTAGGTAGGAAAGCCGTCTGGGTGATTTGGGGCCAATCACCAAGAGGCTGTGAGTTCTAGTCTTGCCTTCACCATGAAAGCCAGCTGGGTGACTTTGGACCACCCCCTCACTTTCAGCCCAAGTTACCTCACAAGGGTTGAATTTCCTGACAGAACAATTAATCAGTGGAACGACATGCCTCCAGAAGTTGTAAAGACCCCAACACTGGAAGTTTTTAAGAAGAGATTGGACAACCATTTTTCTGAAATAGTATAGGGTTTCTTGCCTAAGCAGGGGGTTGGACTAGAAGACCTCCACAATCTCTTCCAACTCTGTTATTCTATTCTGTTCTAGTCTATTAGATATGTTCACCTTTTTAAGTTCTTTTTGTAAAAACAATAAAAATGGGAATACAAATAAGTATGGTAAGTGGTTGGGGAACAGCTGACTCAAGAATAAAATTAGTGATGGTAGTTGTTCTGGTTCACTGGCAGCCTGTGCAGAGGGCAGCGGAATCGGACAATGGGGAAGAATGGGGACCAGTCCAGGAGTCTGGAGAGGACTCGGACGAGGGTCCTGCGTCTGATGCAGAGATGGGGCCAGGACCATCTGGGAGTGGGGTGTTGCCTCCGGAGCCTTCAGGGTCTGACAGCAGCGAGGCAGAGGAATAGGGGGAGCTTGTTCCCAGTGCGTGTGTGTGCAGAGCTGCTAGAAGGCAAGAGCAACTGAAGCAGAAGGGGTGACTCAGGATTAAGACTGAGAGGTGATGGCCCCTCCCATCAGGAATAAAAGTCAGGCCAAGATGAAGAAACCTTTGCAGGAAGCAATGTCGTTCAATCGGTTCAGAGTCATCCTTGAAGCTGTTTGTACTTCGGTTGGTTTCTTTTCTAGTTAATTTGATACTTCTGTTTTTGGCAGCACTTCACAGAACTGAAAGGTGTGTGTTTATCTCAGGGGACTGTTTGAGATTAATTCCGGCTGGGAATGGAAATAATTCCCAGTGTTGTTTTTAAAATGTGTGTAGATAATTATGGTTTAGGAGGCCTGGATCAGAACAATAGTTACCTTTAAGAGTCTTAAAGGAATCATAAGGGAATTAGAGGAGTCCTTTTCTTGGATCTTTGGAGAAGTGACTGTATGGATGATGGGAATAAAGGTAGAGAAGGAGGAGAAATATTTAGAATAGAATTCTTTTTTATTGGCCAAGTGTGATCGGACACACAAGGAATTTGTCTTGGTGCATATGGTCTCAGTGTACATAAAAGAAAAGATACATTCATCAACAGTCAAGAATCATCAGGTACAACACTTAATAATAGTCATAGGGTACAATAAGCAATCAAATCATACTAGGAAACAGTTAATATAAAGGATACAAGCGATATAGTTACAGTCATACAGTCACAAGTGGGAGGGGATGGGTGATAAGGAGTGATGAGAAGATTAACAGTAATAGTAGTGCAGACTTTGTAAATAGTTGGACAGTGTTGAGGGAATTATTTGTTTAGCAGAGTGATGGCATGGGGGAAAGAACTCCCCTTGTGTCTAGTTGTTCTGCTCTATAGTTGTGCAATTATAATTATATATTATATATTATATTATATATATATTATATATTATATAACTATAATATATTGTGCAATGCTCTATAGCGTCGTTTTGAGGCAAGGAGTTAAAACAGTTTATGTCCAGGATGTGAGGGGTCTGTAGATATTCTCACAGCCCTCTTTTTGACTCGTGCAGAATGCAGGTCCTCGATGGAAGGCAGGTTGGTAGTCATTGTTTTTTCTGCAGTCCTAATTACTCTCTGAAGTCTCTGTCTGTCCTGTTGGGTTGCAGAGCCAAACCAGACAGTTATAGAGGTGCAGATGACAGACTCCATCATTCCTCTGTAGAACTGGATTAGTAGCTCCTTGGGCAGTTTGAGCTTCCTGAGTTGTTCCTCTCTTCAAAGTTGGAAAAGAGACCTTGTTTAATCAGGCATGATGGTGTTAAGCAAAACTTTGGAACAGATGGAGTAGCAGACGGTTGGTAAGGATTTAGCAATATTGCCTGACTTGCTCGAAGCCTGCATGAGTTTATTAAAAAATCAGTCATGCCAAACCAAGCTGATTTTGATAATGTCCATTTTAATTGATGTCAGGAGTGCTGTGCGGTTGGATAATTATGTACCCAACTCACAGCATTCACCACGAGCTGGGAGATCCCATCAAGTGACAAATGATCATAAGATTCCCTGCTAGATTGGTCAATGTAATTCATGAACGATTTCACAATCTGCCCAAATACGGTTGTGCAATTTGGAGATGACAAAGTTACACAGGATAATAACAATAACTACAACTACAACAACAATAATAATGGTTGGTTATGGCTGACCAACAGAACACTGAAGGAAGAAACAGAAGGCTTGATTCTTGCAGCCCAAGAACAAGCCATCAGAACGAATGCAATCAAAGCCAGAATAGAAAAATCTGCTGATGACCTCAAATGCAGGCTCTGCAAAGAAGCAGACGAAACCATCGATCACATACTGAGCTGTTGCAAGACAATCGTTCAGACTGACTACAAACAATGTCACAACACAGTCGCTCAGATGGTCCACTGGAACTTGTGTCACAACTACCATCTGCCTGTAGCAAGGAACTGGTGGGATCATAAGCCTGAAAAAGTGGTCAAAAATGAGCATGCAAAACTACTGTGGGACTTCCGAATACAGACTGACAAAGTTCTGGAACACAATACCCCGGATATCACGATTATGGAGAAGAAAAAAGTGTGGATCATCGACATTGCTATACTTGGTGACAGCAGAATTGTCGAGAAACAACTTGAAAAAGTCACCAGATATCAGGACTTGAGAACTGCAGAGACTCTGACATAAACCAGTGCAGGTGGTTCCAGTGGTACTCGGCACACTGAGTGCTGTGCCTAAAGACCTAGGCAAGCACTTAGAGAAAAACTGGCGCTGACAAGATCACCATTGGTCAGCTGCAGAAGGCCTCCTTACTGGGATTTGCTCAAATAATCTGCTGATACATCACGCAGTCCTAAATGCTTGGGAAGTGTTCGACTAGTGATTTGTGATACGAAACCCAGCATAGTTATCTCGTTTGCTGTGTACACTGTCGTTTTTTGTATCAAATAATAATAATAATAATAAAAACACTATTAAGATTCAGGATTAGACACTGAACAGATGCCAGGGAACTGGCAGGATAAATTGCAAGAAGGAGAAATGCAAAATCCGACATTTGGCCAGGAAAAAAAAAAAGCAGAGGCAGAAATACAGAGTGAATAGTGGCGAACCTTACTGGACAGCACACAGTCGGTGGGAAAAGGAACTAGGTGTATTGGTGGTTTAGAAATGGACAATGAGCCAATAGTATGATGCAACTCACAAACTCACACAGACACACACCCAGTTACACACACACACACACACACACACACAAAACACCAGGTGCCATCTGAGGCTGCAACGATGGAATTATGACGATGTGAGCAAGAGAAATTGTTGTTTCTCTTTATTTTGTGGTGAAAATCATACCCACAATATTGGTACAGGTAGTCGTTGATTTATAACAGTTTGTTTAGTGCTCAGTGTTGGAACGGCACTGAAAAAAGTGACACGATCATTTTTCACGTGAATGTTGAAAAGGACAACTGCATCGCCAAAATGACACCACCATGCTGTCTGTCTCTCTCTTTCTCTCACACCCCTTCTCTCTCCCTCCTTCCTTCTCTCTCTCTCTTCATGCTCTCTCATTCTCTCCCCTTATCTCTCTCCTTTCTATTTCTCTCCCCTTCTTTTTCTCTCTTTCTCCTCTCTCTCTCTCTCTCCTAACTGTTGGACGGTCCTGGCTCCATCTCTGCCTCCAATGCAGAGCCCTCGTCAGAGCCTTCCCCAGACTCCAGGACTGGCCCATGTTCCTCCCCAATCTCCTCACTGTCCGAGTCTGCCGTCAGTTCTGCTCGCCTGCTGGTGGGCCACAACAAATCCACTGAACCTCCCAATAAGTTCCTGGAGGAAGTTACGACAGATTTTCTTTTAAAAACTTGGAACTTTAAAAAAAACAACGACGAGGCTTGCGGTACTCCGGGCTGAATTAAATGGGGCATGATTTTTAATCTTGCAAAAACCTCCTTATCTCTTTTGGGGAGGATTGGGGGAAAGCATTTCTTTTTTTGTTTGTTTTTCTTTTCTTTTCTTTCCTATTTCCATTACAATAGATTGTTTATTTTCCACGCCAGAAAAATCTCAACTCTGCTGTCAAAAATCTGAGGCTGCAAGTGAGGGAAAAAATTGGTCTCAGTCGGTACTTCTTGTCCTCTCTTGCTGAACTAGAAGTTTCTGGCTTGTGCCTATTCTGATCTAAAATTAATGTAACTCTTGGCTGGTGTAGGGAAAGAACCTAGTTTTCTGCAGTTCCCAGCAAGATGGGGGAAAATATCAGTCCATTCATCCTGGATGTTTTTCCTCTTTTTCTAAATTTTCATTTTTTTAAAAAAAATAGTTTATATAATATAATCTATACATATAAAATTCTCTCTCTCTCTCTCTCCCTCTCCCTCCCTCTCTCTCTCTGTTCCAGCATAACTCTGCAACGCTTCGAGCAATTTCAACCAAACTTGGTACACAGATGACTTACTCTCTGGACACAAATACTGTGGGAGTAAGACACCTCAACACTCCTTGCTGTTAAGATACAGCCTGTTGTGCCTTCAAATGGATTCTACTGTACTGCCTTAAAAATGGCTTCTACTGTACAGTGCTGTGGAATTGCCATGGTAACAGCTTCACAGGACTCCACCAGAGGGCTCTCTCTGGTAAGGGGGAAAATCCAATATTAGAAATTATGTTTGTTCCAGGTCACCGAAATCAGGGCTTTTCCTGTCTAATACAGGGTTAGGATAAATAAATACCCGGGCAATGCCGGATTATCAGCTAGTATAATATAACACAACAGTCTCCCAAACTCTGCAGCTTGGCTGCCTGGCTGGGGGTGGGGTGGGCTTAGAGGGGAATTGGGCGCATGAACAGTGGATCGGCGTGCATGCACACACACAGCTTCACTCACATGCCTGTGTGTGCTGGCCCGCCTGGTGCCATCTGAGGCTGCAAATAGGCCTGGTACTGGACCACAGCCTGGGGTTTGGGGAGCCCTGATATAAAACATAAAAATGCAAAAGAAAATAGTAGGAAAATAAGAGCGGGAGGAAGGAAGGGAAATGTGTAGGGAAAGTAGGGAAAAAGAAAGAAAAAGCATTGACTTCCGACTCCCTTTGGTGCAATAGAATAAGATAATAACATCAAACCTCAACTTTTTTACTTTTACATAATAGTATAAACTAACCATTTCTGTAACAACAAACCTGTCTCATTGGTAAAACCCAAATGAAAGGTTTCACCCCGAGCACAAAGTCCAAAAGTGGTTTCCAAGTAGAAACAAAAGTCATTGTATGTTTTTCTTTTCTTTAATCAAGCCATCTCTGCTAAGTCCATCAACTTTTGCAGCCCTTCATCCAGGGGTGGGATTCTACCGGTTCGGACCAGTTCGAGCGAAACATATGTTAAATTTACATCTGGTTCGCTGAACCAGTAGTTGAACCGACCAGCTGGCCCCAGGCAGTGAACTGGTTGCTGGGATTTCTGAATCCCACCCTTGTCTTCGTCCATTGTGGGAATCCAAGTATCCTTCCATCTGGCTACCATCAAAGTTCTGAACTCCCCCCTTCAAATCTTTTCCCAAGAAACACCAAACATAAAGTTGCTGGTTTTAACTTTATATTCACTTTGAGAATGGATACTCTCTCTCTTTCTCTCTCTCAAAAGATTTGACTGTAAGGTCACTGTTGGGGATCTAGATGTCATGCCCCAGTTGGAATCTGATTCTGAGTGAGAGGTGGAACAGCTGACAGGGAGTGGGAGTGTGGCTCCGGTGGCTGTGGAAGAAACTGGGGAGGGGCACAGGCTGGCTGGGCATTCAGAGAAAGACCCAGGCTCACCCCCTCTTCATCCTAGGGCACACAGAGAGGAACGGAGAAGGGAGCAATGTGGTTTACAGGGGAGGAAAGGGCCCTGATCCCCTTCATGGGCTGCAGCTGGGAAGACTGTTTAAAAGGGCAAATTGCACATGGCAAAGTTGCTAGAAGCGAAGTGCGCATTATCTTTGTCAAGGCTTATCTGGGTTTTGGCGTCCTCCCAACTGTGGGTGCTGCATTATCCTTTGGAAGTCTGCAATTTATCATCCTGGCCTGTCGTGTTAATTACTTCAGCATGGTTTGTGTTGGTTCTTTTTATTTCTAATTATCTTTACTTTGGGTTCGGTCTGCATTTCTTCCCTTCGTAGACTGTTTTTAGAAGAGTTTGATCTCCAGCTGAGGATAATTGGACATTGTGGGCCAAGTTGGAGGCATTAAAGGGAATTTATCTACTTTGGTGACTTTGTTATTTTTGTGCCATGCCCTGGGTCATCACACTGGAGGAGAACTGGCAAAAATAACGATAGCATCCGTTGAAAAAAGAATTGTGCCTTTGTTTTATTTGACTGAATGTTGTTCTTGTCAGTATTCTTGGGTTGTCAAAGCTCCATCTTTTGCCCCATGAGTTCAGGTTCCTCTCGATGTATTTCCTGGTGTGTCTTCAGAGATTCTACTGATGTCACCCAGGAGAGTCCAAGGCAAGAAAATGCAGTAAACAACAATAAATCTAGCTAACATTCCTGGCAACAAAATGGAAAGAAAAAAAAACCCACAACATATTTCAAATACATTGCAGCCACGATAACAATTGCAAGACCTGTTACTTCAATTTGCTTCAGTGGAATAGACCGATCTGGAGCTGCAATATTTCAGCCACGGCTTTCTGGTTTCCTCTGTTCTTGTTTACTTTTCCATTCTTCTGTCTCTTAAATTTCCTTTCTTTCCTTTTCTTCATATAATTAATCAGATAAGCTGCTGTTCCCTGTACAATTCCGTTCTGATTGTCTTCACAGCCATTTAAAATCAAGCATTGTAAACCTGTCTACCTTTTGTAATGAAATCTATTTTTCTATATCTCGATCTGTAGTCTTATTCTTATTGGTTTTTTTATTTCTCATAAAAATGCAGAATATCGGTCAGGTGTCTTTCAAATGTTTTAGACTTACTTCACTCTCTCTCTTGGTCGTTTTCTTCTGCAAATATACCTGTTCCCTTGCTATCTTTCCTTCCTTTTACTTATGTTCAGAGACAACACTGGATAACATCTCACTGTAGGGGGAAAAATGAAAAAAAAGGAAAGGATATTTGGGACATTAATGTGCTGGAAAGAATTGTAACATACAAAATATTGTGGGAAGAAATATCTATCTGGTTCAGTTCCAAGCTGGGAGAGACACTGGAAACATGGACGCTAATTGGAAAGATGGTTTAATGAGGAAGCAGAACCACCTGGGTTTGTGGTTCTGGGAAGCTGACCAACTGGTTTGAAGAGTACATAGATTTTTTTATTCATTTCCTGGTGTTTTTTTTTATTTAAGCTTCCTGTTCCTGTGCAAGGACATGTATTCTATTGGCTGTTGTCAGTCTCCCATGGGGTCATGTAGGGGTCATTGCTGGCTCTATAGGCAAAGTACAAATCCTAGGTGTTTGTCTGATCCAGTGGTGGGATTCAACATTTTTTTACTACCGGTTCTGTGGGCGTGGCTTGGTGGGCATGACGTGGCTTGGTGGGTGTGGCAGGGGAAGGATATTGCAAAATCTCCATTTCCTCCCCACCCCACTAACCTGCTTTCCAGCTCCATTCTCCTGTGCAGGGCAACCAAAGAAGACCCAGCCGATCAGCTGGGACTTGGGAGGCAGAGAATAGATGGGGTTGGCGGGGCCAGTCAGAGGTGGCATTTGCCAGTTCTCCAAACTACTCAAAATTTCTGTTACTGCTTCTTCAGAACTGGTCAGAACCTGCTGAATACTACCTCTGATCTGATCTAAGTTTGATTTCTGATTTTTGATCATTCCTATTGTGGCTTAATGTCTTTCATCCTGTTTTGGCTTTTGGGTGAGGGTATTTGCTTATGAATAGAGCTATCTAGTTCCCAATAAGCTCTTTATCTCTTAAGTGCTGACATCTGTTGTAGGCTATTAAGGAAGGTGGGAGTTGCTCTCTGCCTCTAAAACAACATGTTTCTCCATTTCTCCCTTTGGGGAAATGTAATATTCTGCCTTTTTAATATTACCCAAACTATTTCATTCTTCTGGAGGGGGGAGGCTGGCTTCCCACAATATGTACAGACGTTTGCCCATCTGCGTGCATGCATTCTTCTAATTATTATCTTCTAATGATGCTAAGAGTGCAGCATGGTTCAGCATTAATAATATTAACGATTAATAACACCAATGATGCAACAATTCAACTATTCAGTACTTAACTCTTGGAGAAGGTGAACTTAGGCCTATATATATCATTTAAAGAACAATGTTTTCCCACTCAAATATTAATACGGCATGTATACCCTCCTGTGGCAGCAGGAAGGAATTACACCTGCCAAAAAAAGGGCAATTTATTATGTCTTGAAAGAGAAGGAGAAGAAATCTGTGAGAGGTTTCATATTGAAGTATATTTTATTCTTCTTACTGTTTCCAGTAATGTTTCGCTTAAAACATTACTGGAATCCACGACAGCCTCCATTAGAAGATTGACAGTCTTTTGCTTCTCATCCAAAAAGCTTCTTCACTTCTTATATTCTTATTCTCTATAGTTTTATCATAAAGAATAAAATACAGAATGGTAAAAGAAACAAAATGAAATGAAACCACAAACATACATTCAACCCCAACAACAACAATAAATATAGTGTATAAAAAAGGAGGAAAAAGTGTTCGATTAAATTTAACATTTAACATGTAGGATCCACCCTGGTTGAGTGCTGAAAGAAAAGAAAAAGCAATATTCTCCTCTCCTTTTACAAATATATATCCCCCTTTCTCTCCCTCTCTCTCCCTCCTTCCCTCTCTTTATCTATCTATCTATCTATCTATCTATCTATCTATCTATCTATCTATCTATCTATCTATCTATCTATCTATCTATCTATCATCTATCTATCTATCTATCTATCCACCCACCCATCTCTCTCTCTCTCCTGTATCTCTCTCTCTCTCTCTCTAATCTATCTCTATCTCTATCTCTATCTCTATCTCTATCTCTATCTCTACCTCTACCTCTACCTCTATCATCTATCTATCTATCTATCTATCTATCTATCTATCTATCTATCTATCTATCTATCTATCTATCTACCTATTCTTATCTCTCTCCCTCTCTCTCTCTCCCTACCTACTTACCTACCTACCTACTGTATCTATCTATGTATCTGTATCTGTATATCATCTATCTATCTATCTATCTATCTATCTATCTATCTATCTATCTATCTATCTATCTATCTATCTATCTATCTATCTATCTACCTATTCTTATCTCTCTCCCTCTCTCTCTCTCCTACCTACTTACCTACCTACCTACTGTATCTATCTATGTATCTGTATCTGTATATCATCTATCTATCTATCTATCTATCTATCTATCTATCTATCTATCTATCTATCTATCTATCTATCTATCTACCTATTCTTATCTCTCTCCCTCTCTCTCTCTCCTACCTACTTACCTACCTACCTACTGTATCTATCTATGTATCTGTATCTGTATATCATCTATCTATCTATCTATCTATCTATCTATCTATCTATCTATCTATCTATCTATCTATCTATCTATCTAAAAGAAGAATGAAGAAAAAGTACTTTAAAATGTTAGAGCTAAACATTACACCAATCTCCAAATCCTTCTGTTAACCATCTGCTATTATATTTAGCGCGTAAAAAGTCCACAAATGATTTCCAGTCTTGTATAAAGCTGTCTAGTCCATTATCTCTAATCAAAGCAGTTAATTTTCCCCATCTTTGCTAATTCACTCAATTTCAAAATCCATTCTTCAAACAGTCAGCATCCCTTTCCCCCCCCCAGCGTTGGCACTTACAATCCACGTGAAGGAAATGCACCCCAAACTGTTTTCCAATTGGCTTGTCCATCCTACCTACAAGGTTTCATTAATCTTTGTCTCTTAAATGTGGTGCGTTGTCCTTGTTAGGTTGATCCCAGTGGTGGGCTTCAAAATTTTTAGCAACCGGTTCTCTGTCTGGATGCTGGGTGGGCGTGGCCATGGTGGGTTTGGCCTAGTCGGCCTTCTTCACCACGAGGTTTTCATCTTCCCCGGGCTCCGGAGGCTTTCCTCGAGCCTCCAGGAGGGTGAAAATGGCCTCCCCGGGCTCCGTTTCTGGCCTTCTGGAACTTCTGGAACGCCCATTTTTCAATCTCCCCAGGCTCCTGAGGCTTTCCTTGAACCTCCAGGAGGCCCATTTCCTCCCTCCTCGTGTTCTGGAGGATTTCTGGAGGCTGGGTCCATTTCTGGCCTTCTGGAGAGGCCTATTTTCTACCCTCCCTAGGCTCCAGAGGCTTTCTGGAGGCTGGAAATGGGCCTGTTTCTGGCCTTTTGGAACCTCAGAGAGGCCTGTTTTTCACCTTCCCTGAACCTCCATGCAGGCCCTGCACTGACTTTCTCTCTGCTTTTCTTAGCAAGTCTGGTAGGCAATAGAACGGATGAAATAAGTACAGACCAGGCAGATGTTCTGGAAGTATCTTTACTCCATGCTACGAATCCAGCAAGCCAGTGATCCATTCAAAGTCAGCACTAAAACACCACTTCCCTGGCGTTCCTATATACCTTAACTCCACCCCTTCAATTTCCTCCTCCCTGTCACTCCGGCAACCACCGTCCAGCAGTTAAATCCCCCTCCAGAACTCTGCACTGCGTGCACAGTGTCCACAGCACCTGTCAGCTGGAAACTGGAACTGACCCAGCCAATGGTAGCTAACATGTGCCTTTCCCCCCCCTCCTAAACCATCGTGATAGCCACCTTCCCCCTGCCATCGTAATGTGGCTGCACTATCTCCGCCAGGACGCCACAAGCATGAAGACCAGGAAGGCAGACAACACACCTGGGATCCAAAACAGGTGTGGAGACTCCTGGGAGGGGCAGGGCGGGGCGGGTGGGGACAGCCAGTCATTGCAACTACCGATTCAGCGAACCAGATGTAAAACTAGCACGTGGTAGCAGCCCACCTGTCATGCCTCTGTTGGAATCTGATTCCGAGGGGGAGGTCGAGCAGCTGACAGAGAGTGGGAGTGTGGCTTGTTGGCTGTGGAAGAAACTGGGGAAGGGCACAGTCCAGCTGGGCATTCAGAGTAAGACTGAGGGCCATCCCCTCTTCATCCTAGGGCATGCAGGGAGGAATGGAGAAGGGAGCAGTGTGAGTTGTGTGGCTTACGGGGGAGGAAAGGGCCCTGATTCCCTTCATTAGCTGCAGCTGGGAAAACATGATTTAAAAAGGGTGTTTGCGCACAGCACCTTGCTGGAAGCAAAGTGTAAATTATCTTTGTTTGTCAAGTCTTATCTGGGTTCTGGCGTCCTCCCAACTGTGTGTGTTTTTGTTATTTTTTGAAGTCTGCAATTCCTTATCCTGCCCTGTCTTGTTAATTGCTGCAGCGTGGTTTGTGTTGGTTTTTATTTATAATTTATATGTACTTTGGGTTCGGACTGAATTTCTTCCTTTTAAAAACTGTTCTTGGGAGAGTTTTCTCTCCAGCCGATGATAACTGGACATTGGGGGCCAAGTTGGAGGAATTAAAGGGACTTTACCTACTTTTGGGACTTTGTTGCTTTTGTGCCATGCCCCTGTACCTTCTTCAGTTTGGGCTGAGTGGCAGAGGAGGTTGGAAGGATTTCTGATTTTCTCCACTGCTCGGTCAGAAGCTTCTCGTGGATGGGAAGCAAAACACCTTCAAGGAAAAAAAAACCAAAAGTCCAATTGCCTTTTGAAAAAGCACCGTTGGGACAACCCTGACCTGGAGGACGGACAACCTGCATAGACATTCAGTTCATTTAGCTTCCAAGTGTGCCTTCGCCTTTGCATTCTTCCTCTTCAGCGTTGCGAAAATGCAGCTTCGTAAGTACAGTTGAGGTCATACCACACCGTTTTATTTCTGGTCCCCACTTCAGCCTTAATGAGGTCTGGAGACACACCAGCAGTAACAACCTTTATCTCCTCTGGCTTCTATTTCTCCTAGGGTGTGAGCTCATTGTCTCTCCTTCCCACCCTCCCTGCTCTCCTGCCTTGCATTGTCAAAAGTGAAGAAGAGCTAATTCAATTTAGGAGGCCGTTATGCAGACACAATTTTCATGGGAAGTAGCAAATTACTCCGACTGGGAATCTCACCGAAAATGTTACAGTCTCAGCTTCCAATTCAGGGCTTGAAACTCAGACCGACAAATACCCGGTTTCCCTGAAAATATGACCTACCCCAAAGGAAGACCTAGCTTGATTTTTTTTACATGTGCACCCAATATAAGCCCTACCCCCCAAAATAAGCCCTAATTAAGACCCCGCCCATTACAGAGTGGATGGGTCAAAATTAAGCTAGGGTGGGGATGAAGGGGGTGGAGCTACCCTACTACTTACCTTTGGACAGTTGTAGCCAAGCATCGCACACCCCGACACCTGCCTTGCCAGCCCATTTCTTCTGCAGCCAGCAAGGCTGGTAAGGCTTTCCTGAAGGCCTCTGTAGATTGATAACAAAGCCCAGGATCGATCCAGAGCTCTGTTATTGGCTGCAGAGGCCTTCAGGAAACCCTTGCCGGCCACAGAAGAAGAAGTTCCTGAAGGCCTCTGACAGTGAAAAGGAGGCTGGGAGCGACGCACGCAAGTGAGGTTAGTCAGTGAATGGCATTCCCCAAAAATAAGACCTGATGCCTTTTTTGGTGGCAAAAAAATATAAGACAGGGTCTTATTTTCAGGGAAACACAGTATTGACACAAGGATATTTCTGAATCTACACTAAGATTCTTCCAGTCAAGCATGTTGGGACAAATAAATCACGATACGATCCCTGGATTTGTAGTTAAGAGGGACGTTTCTGGATAAACTAGACAGGCAGGTCCCTCATACTAATATTTCTTCTTCATAGCTCCGTTCAATCTCTGCTAATAAAGAGGGATATTGGTGTTCTTTGTTTTTTGAGAATGAGTTGGGAGGGACCTTGGAGATCTTCTAGTCCAACCCCTTGCTGAAGCAGGAAACCATTTCAGACAAATGGCTTTCCAATCTTTTCTTCAAAACCTCCAGTGATGGAACACCCACAACTTCTGGAGGGAAGCCAATCTAGTCTAGTCTAGGGAAGAGAAGGACCAGGGGAGATAGGATAGCATCTTCCAATACTTGAGGGGCTGCCACAGAGAGGAGGGGGTCAAACTATTCTCCAAGGCACCCAAAGGCCAGACAAGGAACAATGGATGGAAACTGAACAAGGAGAGATTCAACCTGGAAATAAGGAGGAATTTTCTGACATTGAGAGCCATCAATCCATGGAACAGAAGTTGCCTTCGGAAGTTGTGTGAGTTTCATCCCTGGAAGCTTTCCAGAAGAGACTGGACTGCCCCTGTCAGAAATGCTGTCTCCTGCTTGGGTGGGGTGTGTGTGTGGACTAGATGATCTCAAAGGTCTCTTCCAACTTTGTTAATCTGTTAAAGAGAAGAAGGGCAAAATTATTGCAGTCTTCCAATATTTGAGGGGCTGCCCCAAAGAAGAGGGAGTCAAGCTATTCTCCAAAGCACCTGAAGGCAAGACAAGAAGCAACGGATGGAAACTAATCAAGGAGAGAAGCAACCTGGAACTAAGGAGAAGTTTTTTTAAAATAAAATTTTATTTCAGTTTTCCACATTTTAAAAACATCTTTTTAGGTGAACAGCATAATTCCAGGTTATCCCATTTACATATAAACATGATTTTGATTACATACCCATCTTTCACATTTAATTTCATATCTTATCGTTACCTTACATATTTGCTATCATTTTTCTCAAATACTTTTCTCCAGCTTATTTTATCCATTTTCAATTCATTTTTTAAACCTATTTCCTTCGACTTTAAATAACTCTCATATCTTCAGATTCCATGTACTTTATATTTTTGTCTGTCAGGTTTGCAATTTCATCGCATATTCTTATTTCATCATTTCAAAAATCCCAACTCAATTCAAACATTTCAAAAAAGAAAAAAAATCCCCCCACAATTACCAATTAGAATGTATCACCCCTATGGCTTATATATCATTTAATTAATCCTCCTTTAAATCCCAATAATCATTTAACTTTAATTATCACCTAAAAATTAATAACAATAATCTCCTAACAACTACATTACATATATACTTTTTAAGTCAGATTCCGCATGGCATTTTCCTAAGGAGAAATTTCTTGACAGTGAGAACAATTAATCAGTGGAAGAACTTGCCTCCAGAAGTCGCAAATGCTCCAACACTGGAGGTTTTTAAGAAGAGATTGAATAACCATTTGTCTGAAATGGTGTAGGGGCAGGGGATTGGACTAGAAGACCTCCAGGGTCCCTTCCAACTCTGTTATTCTGTAGGTTTGCTTCTGCTCGTAACAAGTATGTGGGAAGCCATCCTACTTTTAAAAAAAACAAACCCTCCTTGACAGCAGCAATAAAGCTGCACAATATTCTTCGTGGTCTCATTTTAATCTGAAGAATCTTAACACTGAATTCGAACTTCCCTGAGCTTCTTTTAGACCCTTCTGCTATCTACTACTTATCTCTCACCAACGTAACTACCTTTTCTTGAAAAAAAAAAATACAACCCTTTCACTACAAGGATGCAACCTGTCAAAATTTGGGTGAAGATGTAAAACAGGGTTTAGTTCAAAGGAGAGTATTTCAACCTCACCAGCCAGCCTGAGAAGATGAGAAGTAGAGACGTCCTGCTGCACCACATTTTATTTGTGCTACTCACACCTTTGTTTTACAGGCCCTAAAGGGATGGAGTCAAGACAAGACAAAACATCCATAACTGAGCTCGAAATAGCATTTTGGAGAATTCTGGGCTGGAGCTAAATCCACGGAGGAGCGATTTTTGCCTAGAGAAAGATCCAAACAATGAATGAGAAGCTCGCTAACCATTTACTAGAAGTGCCATGATCCTGTTGGAGCTTGAAACTGTGGAGGAGGGCGAGCCAGAGCTAGAGCTGACAGCCAAGTCAGGCCAGGGCCTTTCAGGGTTTGGACAGCTTGTAGACAGGGGGGAACACGGACAGGATGACCAAGAGAGGCTCAGCAGTGAACATGAGAGACAGAGCTCAGGCCAAAGGTGGTCTTTAGCTGGTTCTGACCAGTTCTGGAGAACCGGTAGCGGAAATCTTGAGTAGTTTGGAGATGCAGCAAATCCCACCCCTGACTGGCCAACCCCCATCTATTCTCTGCCTCCCAAGTCCCAGCTGATTGTCTGGGTCTTCTTTTGTTGCCCTGCACAGGAGAACGGAGCTGGAAAGTAGGTTAGTGGGGTGGGGAGTGAATATGGATTTTGCAGTATCCTTCCCCTGCCATGACCACCAAGCCACATCCATCAAGCCAAGCCACGCCCACAAAACTGGTAGTACATTTTTTTTGAATCCCACCACTGGCTCAGGCGATAAGCAAGGACCATCCCCTCCTGATCCCTGAGCACAGAGAGTGGAGAGAAGGCGAGAACAGTGCAGACTAACCCAGCTACTCGGGAGGAGACCACCCCGCCCCTCTTTACAAGGCACACCTGGGGATTGAGACTTAAGGAGATGCTGTGAGGAGGGGGCATCTGTTGGGAACAAATGCTGAATTCAGGGAGTGTCGAGTGCCGTTGGCGACGTTTCAATTTTCCTGGATTTCTCACTTTCTTTCTGGTTTCCTGGATTAATTGCCTTGTTCCTTTGCTTCCTGGGCTCCTTGACTTGCCCTGCTGGATTTGTTGCTTTGCAGCCATTGTGCAAATACTTGCTTTACAATACTTGCTTTGCAGTATTGTGCTGGGCTACCCATAGCAGCCCAGCCCTGGTTCTAAGGCATCTAAAATAAACTCACTTCTCTCCATAGAATCTTTATGTGCCTGTCCTTTCCTTCAGCTGGGGACATGTAAGGCTTGGGTGTCCCCAGGGCAATGGTGCTGTCACTGGTTAATCCTTTCCACCTTTTTCATTGCCGTTATAACTTTGGACAGCTAGTCAATGAACTGTTGTAAGTCGAGGACTGCCTGCGTAGTATGTCACCCAAGGCCACCCGTTTTCATATAGTTTTCCTCAGGATAGGAGGATTCATTATTACCCCACAAATGATCTCTCCAGGTACATTCCTTGTATGCTGCCCACAAACCCATGAAAACTGATGTATGTCTAAGATACTGTCATGTCCCCTGTCGGAGTCTGAATCTGAGGAGGAAGATGAACAGCTGACAGGGAGTGGGAGAGTGGCTCTGTTGGCTGTGGAGGAGGCTGGGGAAGGGCAAAGTCCAACTGGGCAGAGCAGGCGAGAGGTAGAACAGGGGAGAGGGGGTTCAGAGGAAGACCCAGGCCAACCTCCTCTTCATCCTAGCAGGGAGGAACGGAGAAGAGACAACGTGAGTTGCATGGCTTACAGGGGAGGAAAGGGCCCTGATTCCCTTCATTAGGCACACCTGGGAAGAAAGTTTAAAGGAGAGGAAGCTGAGAGCAGCGTCTGCTGGGAACAAACGTGAGTTTATCTTGTGTTGACTGTGGTTATCTGTGTTCCTGGAATCCTCCCAACCATGTTGAATTACTGCTGCTCCTTCACGTCTGGAATTCTTGCTCCTGCCCGGTCAGACTAATTACCTCATTTTGCCTTGATTGGACTTATAATTAAAGTTTTTGTTGGCCACGTTTTGGACTTGATTCTCTGCAGCCAAAGGCTGGGAGAGTTTTCCTCCAGCCCAGAAGGTAACCAGGACATTGGGGACAAAGTTGGAGCTAATAAAGGGACTCCTACTTATTATTTGACTATATTGTCTTTGTGCCACACCCCGGGTCATCATCTGATATTTAAAACAACAAACAAACAAAGAATCAGAATTATTTCGCTTCTTCCACTGAAGAAAAAGTACACTCCTGGGTCATTAATATTGAATGGAGGCTCTCATTTTGCAGGTGTTTGTTTAAAGGTAACCATAGCACACCGGGACATCCATAATTCATGGCCGAACCGTCTTCTAACGTGTCAGGCGTCCTCTTTCCTTTAGTCGGTGGCTTCGTATCTGCCATCCTGCTGTCACTGGAAAACCAACTTTGATATTGTTATAAGTGTGAGGATCTGGCGTCTCTAATGACAAACTAGACCGGGATGATGTAAGCCAGTTCCTGTCAATGGATGGGGCAATGTTGACGGGGAACACCCCGGTTGAGGGGCAGAGGCAGCCGAGGAAAGTCCGATTTCGCATCGCGTCTTCTCACAGCGGGCGCATCCTGAAGGAGGTCTACACCAATGGAGAAACATCAGATTCCTTGGATTCAGAGTGTACCAGCTCGGAGAGCGACCCCAACAGCCGCTTCAGCGAGTCAGACGGACAGAACCACGGACAGGCTGGCTCCGAAGGCGACGAGAATGAGACGGAGATGGATGCGATGCTCGCATTGGTGAGGGCCGCCAAAGAAAGAGGGTTTGGCTCCAAACGAATCAAGATCCTCAGCAAGAATGGGACAGTGAGAGGAGTGAAGCATAAAGTCAGCGCTGGCCAGGTCCTTTTCGACAACTTAAGCAAAGCCTTTGAGGTAAGTGCAGTCCAGTTCTCCTTTTATCTGATCTCCCCCTTCTCTGCTTGCCTCCCCAAGTGTCACAAAATCCACATCCCTGGTTTTTGTGTGGAAAGTTGCAAATGGCCCCAGGATCAAGGCAGATCTCAAACTGACCCGTCTCCTAGGTCTGTGGATGAAAGTCATTTCCCCCCCTCACCTGCTGTGTATTTTAATTTTTTTTTGGGGGGGGGGGACATATTTTTTATTGTTTACATATAAATATAGAATAGAATTCTTCATTGGCCAAGTGTGATTGGACACACAAGGAATTTGTCTTTGGTGCAAATGCTCTCAGTGTACATAAAAAGAAAAGATACATTCATCAAGAGTCAAGAATATCAGGTACAACACTTAATAATAATCTTAGGGTACAATAAGCAATCAAATCATACTAGGAAACAGTCAATATAGATCGTAAGGATACAAGCGACAAAGTTACAGTCATACAGTCACAAGTGGGAGGAGATGGGTAATAAGGAGTGATGAGAAGATTAACAGTAATAGTAGTGCAGACTTTGTAAATCGTTGGACAGTGTTGAGGGAATTATTTGTTTAGCAGAGTGATGGCGTTGGGGAAAGAATTCCCCTTGTGTCTATAGCGTTGTTTTGAGGGAAGGAGTTGAAACAGTTTATATCCGGGATGTGAGGGATCTGTAGATATGCAATGGTCATAAATGTGAGTCTGTTGTCAAGCATTCGAATGTAAATCGTGGGACCACGGGGAGGCCGCAATGGTTGTAAATGTGAAAAATGGTCATAAGTCACCTTTTCCAGTGATGTTGTAACTTGGAACGGTCACTAAATGAGCTGTTGTAAGTCAAGGGCTACCGTTACGTATTTGTTTGATTTGTTGTTCTATTGCTATTACTATTACTATTATTTAATCTTTAGTGAGATTCACAGCCTTTGGGGCTGGGTGGTAGCTCAACAGCTCGAGTCCTAACCAAGGACCTAGGAACTACTACTACTACTACTACTACTACTGTATTATTAAAGGAGGTTTTCTCCCCGTTCCTCAAGTATAATCACTAAGAACTTCAG
Source organism: Notechis scutatus (assembly GCF_049901735.1). Taxonomy (NCBI): domain Eukaryota; kingdom Metazoa; phylum Chordata; class Lepidosauria; order Squamata; family Elapidae; genus Notechis; species Notechis scutatus. The sequence goes on along the minus strand of NC_142012.1, from coordinate 52,841,139 downwards.
TGTGGCCCCTGAACACTCAAGCAGAAAAAAGAAGCGTTAACTGTTGTGAATCAATAAAAGTTAATAACTTAAATGCAAATCAGGGTTTGAAAACCTGCACACTTGATTGGTCCTTATACAACAACTTTGGATTGGGCCAGAACTAGTCCCTGATTGGCCACTATTTGGACTATTCTTATTGGTTATTAGTTTGAACTTGTTGCTCATCTCATTGGTTAATAAGGTAGCAGCTAACCCTATAAAAGGGTTACTGCTGCCCATAGCCTTGCTCTGTTCTGTTCTATTTACTGTTATTAAAGAGTTGAAGTCACTGGTCAGATGTCTGGTCTCCATTATTCTCTATACTTAACATTAACGGTCATCTTTGATGTCCATCTATTATCATCTATCTCGCCAATTGGGGACTGACCAGAGTCTTGTGTATAGACATGATCAATAGATCAGATCAACTGGACTTCAATGTGTAGTTATGATTCTGTGGTGCCCTGATAGGTACCATATGTCTATGGAGATTGTCAGTCATCCAGGTTGTGGTTGTCCCAAAGTTTTTTTTTTTTCAAGAAACAATTGGATGTTCCTGTTTTTCTTTGAAGACCTTTCATTTCTCATCCCAAGAAGCGTCTTCAGCTCTGACTGGATGGTGGGGAAGGGAAGGATTTATACTCCTTGGTCATTTGCATCCTTTCAGAGAGCCGTTGAGGCCACTTGGAGGTTTGTCTGTGTCCTCAGTTGTCCCAGAGGTACTTTTTCAAGAGGCAACAGGACTTTCCTGTTTTTCTTTGTTTTGCTTCTCCTCAAAAAAGCTTCATCAGCTCTGACTGGATGGTGGGGAATGGAAGGATTTTTACTCCTTGCAGGCAGCTGGTCATTTGCATCCTTTTAGAGAGTCTTTGAGGCCACTTGGAGGTTTGTCTATGTCCTCAGGATGCTTTTTTCAAGAAGCAACTGGACTTTCTTTGAAGAGGTTTCGCTTCTCCTCCAAGAAGCTTCTTCAGCTCTGACTGGATGGTGGGGAACAGATGGATTTATACTCCTTGCAGGCAGCTGGTCATTTGCATCCTTTGAGAAAGTCATTGAGGCCATTTGGAGATTTGTCTGTGTCTTCCTCCTTCCATCAAAGCAGCAGGATACTGAGGAACCATAACTCTGACATTAGACATGAAAGAACCCCCGCCCCCCCAAAAAGGTCAAAGGGTAAATTTCTGGGAAGTCTTCCAGATTCTTCCCTGCTTTTCCAAATGGCAGATATTTCCCCCACCGAAAAATAAAACATTTCACTTTTTGACAAAAGTAGATGTAGAAAAACAGGGATTTCCATCTTCCTAGAAAGTGGTTCTGCTGCCTGTGAGGTGAATTTATCTTCTCAGACGTTCCAAGGTCTGAAGCGGAGGAGTAAGTTAGTTGCTATGGCGACCTCCTTCCCCTTCATCTTTCTGCGACCGAGGAGGGAAACACGGTTGCTACGACAACATCCTTCTACAGTGAACTCAAGCAAAGCGTGAAAGAAAGGTGACATAACACCTGTGGGCCGATCTTTATCTTTGCCTTTTTTTGGGGGGGGGGTTGGGATGGAGCATCAGGTTCCATGACGGTAGTCCGCATGGTAATTCACCTCTATCAAGACAGCAGGAAGTTGCATTGCGATCCCTCCTAAGCATCCCTCTTAAGAGCTGCTGACCCAGTTCTACAGAGGAATTATTGAATCTATCATTTGTACCTCTATAACTGTCTGGTTTGGTTCTGCAACCCAAAAGGACAGACACAGACTTCAGAGGATAATTAGGACTGCAGAAAAAACAATTACTACCAACCTGTCTTCAATCAAGGACCTGTCTACTGCATGAGTCAAAAAGAGGGCTGTGAAAATATCTACAGACCCCTCACATGCTGCACATAAACAGTTTCAACTCCTACCCTCAAAATGATGCTACAGAGCACTGCACACCAGAACAACTAGACACAAGGACAATTTTCCCCCGAACGCCATCCCTCTGCTGAACAAATAATTCCCTCAACACTGTCCAACTATTTACAAAGTCTGCACTACTATCACTATTAATCTTCTCATCACTCACCACCCATCCCCCCCCACTTGTGACTGTATGACTGTAATTTTGTCGCTTGTATCCTTACGATCTTTATTGACAGTTTCCTAGTATGATTTAATTTGATTTGATTGCTTATTGTACCCTATGATTATTATTAAGTGTTGTACCTTGTGATTTTTGATTCTTGACAATTGTATCTTTTCTTTTATGTACACTGGGAGCATCTGCACCGAAGACAAATTCCTTGTGTGTCCAATCACCCTTGGCCAATAAAAGAATTCTATTCTACTCTACTGTACTCTACTCTACTCTACTCTACTCTACTCTACTCTACTCTACTCTATTCTATTCTTTCTTTCCTTCCTATCTATCTATCTATCTATCTATCTATCTATCTATCTATCTATCTATCTATCTATCTGATTTGTTGTTTATTGTACCCTGTGACTATCATTAACTGTTGTACCTTATGATTCTTGATGAATGTATTTTTTCTTTTATGGACACTGAGAGTATTTGCACCAAGACAAATTCCTTCTGTGTCCAATCACATTTGGTCAAGAAAGAATTCTATCTATTCTATTCTATTCTATTCTATTCTATTCTATTCTATTCTATTCTATTCTATTCTATTCTATTCTATTCTATTAAGCAGAAAGGTGGATTTTCCTCTAATAGATATGCAGTGTTGGGGATTTTGCTATTTGTATTTTGGCTCCCAAATCACAGAGATTTAATTAGCCCGGATTAATATTTAAAATGCAGATTCCTTCTTGCTGGAATTGGGGATGTCTAGTCTAATGCAACGAAGGGCCAGGGTTGACATGAGAGCAGACTTCCAACATTTCAGGGACTGTGACAAAGAAGAGGGAGAGCGTTTCAAGAAGACACTGGACAGCCACTTGTCATAAATGGTATAGGGTCTCCTGCTTGAGCAGGAGGGCTGGACTAGATGACCTACAAGGTCCCTTTCAATTCTGGTCTTCTGTATACTGGGTCAAGCTATTCTCCAAAGCACCAGAGGCAAGGACAAGAAGCAAAGGAGGGAAACTCATCAGGGAGAGAAGCAAACTAGAACAAAGGAGGAATTTCCTGACTGTTAGTACAATTAATCAGCGGAACAACTTGCCTCCAGAAGTTGTGGATGCTCCAACACTGGAAGTTTTGAAGAAGAGATTGGACAACCATTTGTCTGGAATGGGATAGGATTTCCTGTCTAAGCAGGGGGTTGGACTAGAAGACCTCCACAGTCCCTTCCAACTCTATTATTCAGTGTTTTATGAACTGGGTATGTATCTTCTTCTTCTATATATATCAAAGCGAAATGCCACTCACGCATCATCACAAAATCTCCAGAACCATAAAGCTTACAAACTTGAAATTTGGCATTTAGGTTCCTTTTGGCTTCTAGGGGCTCACTAAGAAAGGATTTTTCCAAATGACCCGCAGAGCATTAATATTTCCTATATGATTATTATTAATATGCTCTGATGCTAAAGAGTTCTACTCCCCTTCCCCGCCTGGAAAGAAATCTCTTCCAAATGCAAAACACAAGCAGAGGAGAGGAGTTTCAGTTTCAGTTTCAGTTTGACAGCACCAAGCAGCTTTAGTACAGAACAGTTGAGCTTAGCCATGCCCAGGCTCCTTGCTGCCTCCTTCTTGCTCACACAGCAAATGCTGTTTCAGTTTCCAAACAGCCCTCCACTCTCTCACACACCGACAGGACGCTAGCCAGATGAATACCGATGGATGCTGGCAGGCAGAGGCAGAATCCCGCCCCCCCAGTTTTTCCTCCCCAGAAACTAAGCCCGACCACATAGTTTCGTAGCGAAGCACGGGGATCGAGCTAGTAGCTTAATAAAGAGAAGAACCAGGAGTGACATGATAGCAGTCATCCAATATCTCAGGGGTTGCCTGAAAAGAAGAGGGAGTCAAGCTATTCTCCAAAGCACCTGAAGGCAGGACAAGAAGCAACGGATGGAAACTCATCAAGGAGAGAAGCAACCTAGAACTAAGGAGAAATTTTCCGACAGTGAGAACAATTAATCGGCGGAACAACTTGCCTCCAGAAGTTGTGAATGCTCCAATATTGGAAGTTTTTAAGAAGAGATTGGACAACTATTTGTCTGAAGTGGTGTAGCATTTTCTGCCTGAGCCAGGGGTCAGACTAGAAGATCTCCAGGGTCCCTTCCAACTCTCTTATCCTGAGGTTGTTAGAAATCTCAATCTCTGCTTTGAAAATCCTCGACAAACGCGCTCGAAATTACAAGATGGCAGAGCCTATGACCATGAAATATAGCTGCTTTTATTACACCCCTGCGTACGTCGAACTGCATGAATAAAAATGCTTTCCCTGAAGCCAAGAAAATGCACATCAAATGGACTCTGGAGAGAAGTATATTTCCCATCCAGAAGTCTTAATAATTCATAATCACCTCCCCCACATCTCTCTCCCCCCCCTCCCCACTTGGGCTATTCATTTGGATGGCTGAAGAAATCGTGGAGGAGATGAAAAACAACCATTAAAAAAAAGAGAGAGTCCTCCTTGGAATAATTAGCATATGTCCTCATCTAAACTACAGGCTATGAATAAAGCATCCCTGACACCTAATTAAGAATCGCAACCTTATTTAAACTCTCGATTTTCTCCAGCCAAGGAAGAGCCTGTAAAAACATCACAAATGCTGGGAGGCCACATTAATAAAGAATTAATAAATAAAAAAATATCACACGAAGAATTCAAACCTCCCAAGTGTCATGCCTCCCCCCAGCTGTCAGAGTCTGAATCTGTTGGGGAAGATGAGCTGGGACAAGAGCCGACAGAGAGCGAGAGGGCGGCTCCGTTGGCCTTGGAGGAAACTGGGGAAGGGCAGAGTCCATCCGGGCAGGGCTTTTCTGGATTAGTAAGGCCTGCAGAGAGGGAGGAGTAAGAGAGACAGAGCTCAGGTGAAGAGCAAGGACCGCCCCCTCCTGATCCGAGAGCATGGAGAGAAGAGAGAAGGCAAGAACGACGCAGACTGAGCTGGCTACTTGGGAGGAGAGCGTCCCGCCCCTCTTCACAAGGCACACCTGGGGACTGAGGTGTAAGGAGGTACCGGTGGGAGGAGCATTTGTCAGGAAGAAGCATGGAAACTGTGGAGTCTCAAGCATATCTGCTGATGCCTGGAGATTGTTGTGTTCTGTCTTGTGGCGCTAGCCCAATTTGCCTGCTTCATTGAACTTCTTGCTCTGGTTATTGTTTGGGCTCACCTGGCTTACTGGACCCCTGGCCCTGGTTCCTGTTTGGCTAAACTTGGCTTATTGGACTATTCACAGCCAGACACTGATGAAAGTGTTTGTGAGAGCTTTTACTCCAGGACTTGTAGTGAATGTGGGGACCAGAGGTGGGTATTCAGCAGGTTCGGACCAGTTCTGGAGAACCGGTGGAGGAAATTTTGAGTAGTTCGGAGAACCAGCAAATGCCACCTCTGACTGGCCCTGCCCCCATCTCTTCTCTGCCTCCCATTGAGTCCCAGCTGATTGGCTGGGTCTTCTTTGGTTGCCCTGCACAGGAAAACAGAGCTGGAAAGCAGGTTAGTGGGGTGGGGAGGGAATTGGCAGTAACCTTCCCCCAGGAATGGGGAGGGAATGGGGATTTTACAGTATCCTTCCCCTGCCATGCCCACCAAGCTACGCCCACCAAGCCATGCCCACAGAACCAGCAGTAAAAAATTTTTGAATTCCACCACTGCTTGCTTGCTTGCTTGCTTGCTTGCTTGTTTCCTTCCTTCCTTCCTTCCTTCCTTCCTTCCTTCCTTCCTTCCTAGGTGCCATTGTGACACAGTGGTTAGAATGCAGTATTGCAGGCTAACTCTGCTCACAGCCAGAAGTTCGATCCTGACCAGCTCAAGGTTGACTCAGCCTTCCGTCCTTCTGAGGTGGGTAAAATGAGGACTCAGATTGTTGGGGGCAAGAGGCTAACTCTGTAAACTATTTAGAGAAGACTGGAAAGCATTGGAAAGTGGTATATAATATAAGTCTAAGTGCTATTGCTATTCCTTCCTTCCTTCCTTCCTTCCTTCCTTCCTTCCTTCCTTCCTTCCTTCCTTCCTTCCTTCCTTCCTTCCTTCCTTGTGACATTTTATACCAGATTGCACGTAGGAAGATATAAATTAAATTTCTCCATCTCTGTCGTAAGGATTTTGGATTCAGCCAACTCTCTTCCAGTGTCAACCTGTTTGAAAACTAAGTTTGCTCTAAGTTTTCTGGATTAGATTGGTAAGAACAGAGCACGTGTCTTTCAAAAGAAGGCAAGGAACTTCCCTTTTTAATTCAGCTTAAGGTCATTAAAACTTTTTTCTAACCTGCTTATCTTTTACAGTAGGTTGATTTCAAATATAATTACTTCTCTATTTTTCTTCCCTGTTTGATATATTTGTTTGCTGTGGCACTAATTCAATGTTTTCAAAGCCTCGTTCAACTAAGGTAGTATTATTCAGAGTGCAATTTTATAAATAACTAAAAAAAATGCAGTAGCTGGCTGTTATTGTACCTGTTGTTTTATGCTGTTAATGGGATTTCTATCACTGACATTGTGATGATTGCATTTGCTACTTTGAGAGGGCTAATTAGATAAGAAAGAAGAACAGAAACCAACAGCAAAGTTTCAGCATAAAGCTGCATGCCATCATTTCAGAAGCTGGCATATTTCGCCTCTGGCGACACTCTATAAGCCAGATGGCATCTACTTACATTTGCACAAGGTTTGCGAATTGGGACTGCAATAACTTGTACACAATGGCTCCTCCCCTTCCCTTTCTCCTTCCCCCTTCCTCCCTCCCTCCTTCCTTTTTTTCTCCTTCCCTCCCTCCTTCTTTCCTTCCTTCTTTCCTCCATCCCTCTCATCTTCCTTCCTCCTGTCCCTTCCTTTCTCCCCCACTCCCTCATTCCTTCTTTCCTCCCTCCCTTTTTCCTCCTTCCCCTTCCTTCTTCCCTCCCTCCCTCTTTCCTCCCTCCCTCCTCCTCTTCCTTTCTCCTTCTCTCCTTCCTTTCTTCTTTCCTCCCTCCCTCCTTCCCCTTCCTTTCTCCCTCCCAACCATCTTCTGTGGTTTGTAATGATCAAAAATTCAGATGGTTGAACAACTAGACTCACATTTATGATAGTGTCCTGGGTTCATGTGATCTCATTTGTAACCTTCTGACAATGGGGAAGCCAGATTCCCCTAACCACCGTGTGACTAATTTAAGACCTGCAGTGATTCACTTAAAGACCGGGGTAAGGAAGGTCCTAAAACGAGGGAAAAACTCCCTTAACAAAATGTCTCGCTTAGCCACTAGAAATTTTTAAGCTCCGTGACGGTTGTACACCGAGGACCACCTGTCATTGAAATCTCTCTCTATATATATAAAAGCGAAAACCACTCAGGCATCATCACAAAATCTCCAGAACTGTAAAGCCTACAAACTTGAAATTTGGCACGTATGTTCCTCTTGGCTTCTAGGTGCTCACTAAGAAAGGATTTTTCGAAATGACCATCAGAGCATTAGTATTTCCTGTATTACTATTATTAACATGCTCTGATGCTAAGGAGTTCTACTCCCCCTCCCCACCTGAAAAAAGAAATCTCTTCCAAATGCAAAACACCAGCAGAGGAGAGGAGTTTTAGTTTCAGTTTCAGAGCACCAAGCAGCTTTAGTAAGGAACAGTTGAGCTAAGCCACGCCCAGGCTCCTTGCTAACTCCTTGCTCACACAGCAAATACTGTTTCAGTTTCCAAACAGCCCTCCACTCTCTCTCACACTGACAGGACGCTAGCCAGATGGATGCTGGTAGGCAGAGGCTGAATTTTTTCCCTTTATTTTCCTCCCCCAAAACTAAGCCCAATATATACACATTTTATGTTCGCAGTTATCATCTGTTTTGGAAAATGGGCGCATCGTCATTTACACCACCAGCCTCCGGGTGGTGAGAACCACTTTCGAAAGGTGCGAATTAGTTCGGAAGATCTTCCAAAATCACCGTGTGAAATTTGAAGAGAAAAACATTGCATTGAATGGAGACTATGGGAAGGAACTGGGCGAGAGGTGCCGGAAGGTGGGAGAAGCTCCCTTGGTCCCCGTTGCCTTCATTGAAGGCCAGTATCTGGGGGTAAGTAAGTGCCTTCTTGAGGAATTGAGAAGATTATGCATGTCTTTCTTCTTCTTCTTCTTCTTCTTCTTCTTCTTCTTCTTCTTCTTCTTCTTCTTCTTCTTCTTCTTCTTCTTCTTCTTCTTCTTCTTCTTCTTCTCCTTCTCCTTCTCCTTCTCCTCCTCCTCCTCCTCCTCCTCCTCCTCCTCCTCCTCCTCCTCCTCCTCCTCCTCCTCCTCCTCTTCCCCTTATTCCCCCCCTCCATTGTAAATATGAACCACCTGCCAAACATCTGAATTTTGATTATGTAAACATGACGATGCTGCAAAGGTTGTAAGTTTGGAAACCCGTCCTAAGTCACGTTTTTCAGGGTCATTGTCACTAAAAGAACTGTCGTAAGTTGAAGACTACCTGTAATATTAACTTCATTAATCTCCCTCACCACAGGGGTATGTTCGCTGACTGGATTTATTGATAAGACGGATAAAGGCAAGGTTAATAATTAAATAATTTGAAATAATTAAACTGTTTTCACCCCCTGTCTTCTGCTGCTGTATCTGAAATAGAATTACGCCCTCTGCTGGGATAAGACTATAACGTTTTTATTATATATATATATATAATAATATATATATATATATTCATAAATATTTTGAATATAGTGTATTATCAGGGCATATCATTTACAGAAAAACAAAGAAAGAACAAAAAGAAATATTCATATATATACTAACAACAACAATAATAATAGCATAACAGAATAATTTTAACTAGATTTGTCTTTATATTAGCTTATTTGTGATTCTGTTGGTTATATTGATATCTTTAAAATTATAAACCACCTTTCTATTTAATTCATGCATAGCAATAATCTTTCTTCATCTAATTTCTACCTCTTATCTCTAGCCACTCGTAAAATCTATTCCATGTTAAATAATATTATGTATTATTATTATTTATTTAAAATAAATTTGCTGGAAGACTACACAACAAAAGGGACGGGCTGAAATTCCTGGAAGGATGGAGGAAAGAGGAGATGATACGATAATGCAATGTAATTTCACACTCGACTGGTTTAGGGAAAGAAATGTACTATTTAAAGACCCGATTCAGAAATAAGCTAAGCAGAGCTGTCCATTCCTCTTAAGAGGAAGACCGTTCAACAGTCTTGTCCAACGCAACAGAATCCGCATCGGCTAAGAAACTCCACTTTGTGAAATCCTTTAATCTCATCCAACGGGTCTCCCAAGCCAGTTTCAGATGAAATGCCCAACGAAAGCATTGATGGTAAATGTTGGGACAAGAGGTCCAGCTCAGATTGGATGTTGGTTTGTTTCAGAGGTGGCATAAAGCCGGTTCGGACTGGTTCTACAGAACCGGTAGCAGAAATTTTGAGTGGTTTGGAGAACTGGCAAATACCGCTTCTGACTGCCCCTGCCCCCATCTATTCTCCGCCTCCCATTGAATCCCAGCTGATGGGCTGGGTCTTCTTTGGTTGCCCTGCACAGGAGAACGGAGCTGGAAAGCAGGTTAGTGGGGTGGGGAGGGAATGGGGATTTTGCAGTACCCTTCCCCTGCCACGCCCACCAAGCCACGCCCACAGAACCAGTAGTTTTAAAAAAAATGAATCCCACCACTGGTTCGTTTCTTTGTTTTTTAAAAATTAGGAGCCGGTTGACTTTGCACACGATAAACAAGCCTCCCTCCTGGAGAGGAGAACGGGTTGGAGGAAAGGGATCGCCTCAAGGTTTGGGGGCGGGTGGGTGGGTGGGTGGGGAGTTTGGGGGGGGGGGGGGGGGAGTGGGACTGGCTGTAGATTCCAGGAAGGTTTCCAGGAAAGCTGAGTGTAATCAGAATGAGATGCTAAAAATTCAAGTTGGAAAAGAAATACCTACAAGAAAGATAGAAAACATTGGGGAGGACATTTGAGCTTCCTCCCCCTTCCTCTTTCCCTTCCTTCCTTCTTTCCTTCCTTCATTCTTTCTTTCCTTCCTCCCTTCCTTCTTCCCTTCTTCCATCTTCCTTCTTCCCTTCCCTTCCTTCCTTCTTTCCTCCCCTTCCCCTTTTCCTCCTTCCCTCCTTCCCTCCCCTTCCCCTTCCTTCCTTCATTCCCTCCTTCCTTTCCCCTTCCCCTTTTTCTCCCTCCCCATTTTCCTTTTCCTTCTTCCTTCTCCTCCTCCCTTACTCCCCTCCTCTCCTCCCCCTCCCCTTTCTCCTTCCTTCCTTCCCTTATCCTTTTCCTCCCTCCTGCCCTCTATCCCAACCATCTTCCTCCCTCCCTCCTCTTCTCCTTCCTTCCTTCCCTCCTTCCTTTCCCTTTCCCCTTTTTCTCCCTCCCTCCTTCCCATCTTCCTTTTCCTTCCTTCCTCCCCCTCCCCTCCCTTTTCTCCTCCCCTCCCCTCCCCTTCCTCCTTCCTTCCTTCCTTCCTTCCCTCCCTTACCCTTTTCCTCCCTCCTTCCCTCCCCTCCCAACCATCTTCCTCCCTCCCTCCCTCCTCTTCTCCTTCCTTCCTTCCAATGGTGGGATTCATTTTTTTTTTTTTTACTACCGGTTCTGTGGGCGTGGCTTGGTGGGCATGGCAGGGGAAGGATACTGCAAAACCTTGTCAGAGGTGGTATTTGCCAGTTCTTCGAACTACTCAAAATTTCCACTATCAGTTCTCTAGAACTGGTCAGAACCTGCTGAATACCACCTCTGCTTCCCTCTCTTTTTCTTCCTTCCTTCCTTTCCTCCCTTCCCTTCCCTTCCCTTCCCTTCCCTTCCTCCCTTCTTCTTCCCCTTCCCTTTTTCCTCCCTCCTTCCCTTCCTCCCAACCATTTGGTAGGGATAAAAGAGGCCTACAAAGAGGACAGTTAAGGAGAACAGACAGGCACAATAGTTATTTGACAGAAATCTTTCCACTTACCAGCTGGAATAACCACTGAAGATAGATGCATCTTATAGGAAAACACATCTAATCCTTTTTTTTCCCCAGATGGAAAAATAATGGCATCAAACAATAAAAAGCTGCAGAGTCCTTTGCCCTATTTGATTACTGAATCAAATTTTACAAAGAAGAATTTTGAAAGCAATTATCAGGCAGAAAAACTGGACCTTATTATTATTATTTTTGACTGTGAAAGCAAGCATTTTAAGGGAGCCCAGCAGAGATAATGAACTCAAAAGAGAGGCAATTATTCTCTTCTGCCATGATTATTAGAAATAATAGCTAATAAGATAAAAGCTTGGCGGATCTGCTCCATTCCAGCCTAGACTTTCTGCCAAAGGAACACAGACCCAATGAGTAAGTTACGAAAAAGTTATATATTTTTCTCTTATGTACAACATACTCATCCAGACAGATCTAGTAAGAGGAACGACAGCAAGATAGAGAAGCTACAATTTGTCAATCAATCAGAATGGAGCCAGAAGGGACCTTGGTGGTCATCTAGTCCAACCCCCTGCTCAAGCAGGAGATCCTATAGCATTTCAGACAACTGGCTGTCCAGTCTTCTTTTAAAAAATCTCCAGTGTTGGAGCATTCACAACTTCTGGAGGCAAGTTGTTCCACAGATTAATTGTTCTAACTATTCAGGAAATTCCTCCTTAGTTCTAGGTTGCTTCTCTCCTTGATTAGTTTCCATCCATTGTTTCTCATCTTGCCTTCAGGTGCTTTGGAGAATAGCTTGGTCCCCTCTTCTTTGGGGCAGACTCTCAAATATTGGAACACTGCTATTCACCCCTATTCACACACTGTTCACCCCAGTCCTTTTTTTAAAAAAAGAGTTTTATTTAAAAAAAAACAAAAAACATACACATACAAAACATAAAAACATTCAACCATCTTCCATTTTATATACATACAGTGTGTGTTATATTCTGAGCATGGGCGCAAGGAACGGAGACGAGTCAGAGAACTAGTGAACTTCAACTCTTTATTAAGGATTAGGAACAGAGCAAAACCCTTGGGCAGCAGCAGCTCTTTTATAGAGCTGGCTGCTGACCCTTAACCAATGAATTGTGTCCAAATGCTTAAATTGTGCCCAATGAGAGGTGTTCAACTAATAGCCAATCAGGCTGCTCCGTAAGGACCAATCCTGCTCGCTATCCATGGGCCAATCAAAGGTGCAGGATTACGACCCTGCTTATTGTGAGGTTGACAAGTTTTATTAAATAGTTTTTATTAGTTCATAACACCCCTATCCCTAGGTTCCGCTCGAGGGGTGCAGTAACATACTGCACAGATATGCAGGTCGTTTCACCTGCCTGTTTGATTTTCGCTGTTCCACCGGTTTTTGTCTGCAGTCCGATTCCGTGGAACGCTTTCAAGGTTTTCTGGTACGGCTAGTTCCGTTTCTGCGGGAGGACTCGGCACGGCTATCGTTGTTGTTATCCCAGTCTCCTAGGCTTACTTCCGGGTCCCGTGGGCTTGCCTCCTCGTGCTATTTCCCCGCGGTGATGCCACCCGCGCTCCCTGATTCTTCTTCAGGTTGCGCGTTTCTTTGCTGGGTTGCTGGGTCCCCGTGATTATGTCGTCATCTATTTCGCTGCCTCTCGATATCCTCCCCTTAGTTTGCGAATTATGGGAGTCACGGGAGGTGGGTGCCAATCTGGATCGAAGCTGATCTATACGGCGTTTCCATGCTCTCCCATCATTAGTCTGTAGGCGGTAGGATCTGGGGCCGGTGGGTTGGGTAATAGTTGCAGGGACCCATAATGGGTCGCCAGAAAAGTTTTTAGCAAACACCAAGTCGCCTACCTTGAATTCACGCTAGATCCGAAAGGTTTTTCTGGTGAATAAGAAGGATGGAGATGGTTGAGGTGGGAGCGAAGTCTCCGCCCATTAGCAGTTCGGCAGGCGTCTTATTCGTGATGCTGTGTGGGGTGATGTGTTGAAGCAGGGGTATTCGGTTGAGCTTGTCGTCAATGTCCCCATAGTCCCATAGTTATGTAGGGTTTTTTTGACGAATTGTACCATTCGCTCCGCCTTCCGTTAGCCGCAGGGTGTGCTGGCGAGGTTAGCGCATGGCAGATGCCCCGGTCCGCTAGGTACTGTTCAAAAGCTAGGGCAGTGAACTGGGCCCGTTATCAGAAACTAAAACGCCTGGTAACCCATGCTGCAAATAATTTATTCAGTTTATTAATGACTGACTCTGTTGTGGTTGTCTTCATCTTCTGGATTTCTAGCCAGTTTGAATAGGCGCCAACTGTTAATAAAAACGCAGTGTCCTTTGGTGGGTCCCGCAAAATCAACGTGGATGCGGGACCCCGACCCCGAGGAGTTTCCCACTCAGTTGGCGCTACTTTAGGTGGGGCGTGCTAACGCCTTGGCACTTCTGGCACGTGGTTACCCAGGCTGCGATCTGCTTATCGATGCCCGGCCACCACGCGTAGCTTCGCACGAGTGCCTTTCATGCGCACGATGCCCGGATGTCCCTCGGTAATACTCTTAGAACAGTCTGTCGTAGCCTCTCTGGAACGACTATTATCTCCCCAGAGGACGAGCCTCTCTGGGAGAAAAGTTCTGTCTGCCGATTCTTGAATGGCGCGAAATCATCGTGGAGTTGGTCGGCTGGCCATCCTCGCTTGACCCAGCTGAGAACTCGTGCCAGGATAGGATCCTGCTTTCGCCTCGATGGCGATGTCTCTTGCTGTTAGTGGCGGCGAGTGCAGCGTTCGATTTGGAGTGTCGTGAGGGTTGGAGCTGGGTCGTTGACGGTCTCCGGAAGTGGGGAGCGGCTTAACGCGTCAGCGTGGGGAATGGCTTTCCCGGCGATGTTGCAACAGATAATTGTAGGCAGCTAGGAACTCAGACCAACGAGTCATTCTTGGCGATAATATATAGGGGTTGGCTTGTCTCCGCTATAATACCAAGCAATGGTTTGTGGTCCGTGATTATCGTAAATGCTTGTCCATACACGTGTTCGTGAAAACACTTCACAGCAGATACAACAGCAAGGGCCTCTTTATCGAGTTGGCTATAGTTCCTTTCAGCCCTTGATAATGTTCGGGAGAAAACACAATAGGTGCTTCATTTCCGTTTGGTAGTACATGGCTTAAGATCGCCCCACTCCAAACGGTGAAGCCGCAAGTAATAGTTAAGGGTAAAGTCTCGTTGTACTGCATCAAAACAGCATCGGAGGTTAGTAAGTCTTTCACTTGTTGGAAGGCGCGTTCTCTCTGCGTGTCCCCAGACCCAGGTTGCTCTTTTATCGAGAAGTCTGTGTAGGGGCTCCGCCACGGTCGCCTTCTGGGGCAAGAAAATGTTGTAGAAGTTAATGAGCCCCAGGAAGGCTTGGAGATCTGTTCTATTTTTAGGCGTTGGGGCGTTTTTAATCGCTTAGCTTGTTTTCAGTGGATGGATTCCTTGACTATCGAGAAGGTATCCCAGGAACTCCACCCTCTCAGTACACAGTTGACATTTATTTTTTTAACCTTCAGGCCGGTGTCTTTAAATTTCCTTAGAACCATTCTGAGACGCTTTTCTAAGATGTCTCTATTAGGGGCGGCAATTAAAACATCATCAAAATATGGCACGACCCTTTTATGCCTTGTAAAAGTCTCTCCATTAAACTTTGAAAATTCCCGAGCTACGCCACTCCGACTGGAGTCTATTGCACTTAAAAGCGCCTCTATGCGTAACGATAGTTTGTGCTTCCACAGTTTCCGCATCTACGGGCAACTGTTGTACGCTTGTGCTAAATCCAATTTAGCGAATATCTTCCCACCACCCAGGAGTGGAGAAGGTGTTGAACCACCGGCACCGGTAAGCACTCTGCTGAAGTGCGTGGTTCAAAGTGGCCCGATAATCCCCACAAATTCTTAACGATCCATCTGGTTTAATGGGTGTTACTATTGGGTTTCCCAACGGGCATGGTCAGTCGGTTCTAAAACGCCCTGGGCTATTAATTTATCGAGCTGCTCGCGATCTTTGGTTTTAGTGCAAAAGGTACCCACGAGTCTTAAGGCGGATGGGAGCTACTTCAGGATTGAGGTTAAACGATATTGGGGTCCCCTTGTACTTGCTCTAGCTCTTCTGAAAAACGCCCTGGAATTCTTGGACGAGAGAGTCCTCCCAGTCGTTGCTCTCGGCTCGGTGGACGCCGCCACCTCGATCCCGCGAGTGGGCGAACCATTGTAGGCCTAATAAACTAGGCTGGTCACGGTCGACGACGGTCAGCGGTAGTGATGCGATACGATTTTTGAAGGAGACTTGGACTTGACTGGAACCGACGACTGGGATTCTGTTGCCCTGGTAATCCTTGAGTATGATCCTTTGGGGGCTGAGGTCCTGACGACGGATGGCCGGGATTAGTTGTTTGAAGGTCTTCCAGGAAACCATCGAGAGAGACGAATTCCGAGTCCACTTCCATCACGCATGGTTGGTTCTCGATGGCGACCTTCACTGATCTTTCTTGCATCTAAGGATGTAGCGTGGCCGATGGTAATGGTTTGGTGTGCCTCTTCGCTCGCTGAAGTGGCAGGTGTTTTATTTCTGTAGGAGTGGTTGTTCCATTGGTGGTTCTGGTGGTTTCTGATTCGCAGGAGTGAATCCTGAAGACTGGCTGCAGTTATTCTCCCTGCGCTTTGGGCTGGACCCGCTTGTTCTACAGACCTTGCGATGTGGCCTCTTTTTCCACAGGAACGGCAGAGTGCGCCGAGGAATTTGCAATCGGATCGTGAGTGGTTTGCCCCACAACCCACGCATTGTCACGGGAATCGTTGGTTTTGTTGGTCTCGCTCGACTGGAGTCGGTTGACCTCTTCCTCATCACTTTCTGATGGGGATTCCAGGTCTTCATGGTGCGCCGTTGTTGAGTGCCTCGGGCGAGGTGAGGTATCATTTGCAAGTTGGCGGAGTGGTGCGTTGGTGCGCGCATTCGAGCGGCCGACTTCCTGGTTGCTTCTGCTGCGGTAGCGCTCATGATGGCATCGGCAAGATCAATGTCCCTTTCGCCATGATCTTGCTTTGCACCGCCTGGTCATCTAATCCCAGAACTATGCGGTCTCGCAAAGCTTCTTCAAGGTTGGAAACCCACAGAGGCCTCCCAAGTTCCGGAGGTCAGCGATGAAGTCTGCAAGACTTTCGCTTCCGTTGGTCCCTCTGGTAAAATTTGTGCCTACAGACAAGTGTTGGCACTGCGGGTGCATAGTGGGCCCGTAGGAGGGGCGCGGGCGTCCCAATCCATCGATTTCACCTCAGCCGGTTTTGCAAGTGATTTCGCCATCTTAAATACGGCCGCCCGCAATGGGTCAGGAATATTGCTCGCTTTTTTCCGGTTGTAGAGTCCTTTAAGTTATTGGTCTCCAGAAACATCTGGAACCGATCCATATACGAGTCCCAGTCTTCGCTTGCCGGGTCAAATGGAGCGGGTGGTATAGCACCGCTGGCCATATTGCCGTGTTTGGTGCGCGTTCAGCCACGTGCTCTGTTTGGCACTCTGTAGTGTTCAGTCAGCTCTATCGCCTCCGCATCCCACCTTCGCCGCCAGTGTTATATTCTGAGCATGGGCGCAAGGAATGGAGACGAGTCAGAGAACTAGTGAACTTCAACTCTTTATTAAGGATTAGAACAGAGCAAAATTTGGGCAGCAGCAGCTCTTTTATAGAGCTGGCTGCTGACCCTAACCAATGAATTGTGTCCAAATGCTTAAATTTTGCCCAATGAGAGGTGTTCAACTAATAGCCAATCAGGCTGCTCCATAAGGACCAATCCCTGCTCGCTATCCATGGGCTAATCAAAGGTGCAGGATTACGATCCTGCTTATTGTGAGGTTGACAAGTTTTATTAAATAGTTTTTATTAGTTCATAACACCGTGTCAGTTGGTTACGAATCTTTTGTGCTATCCTTTTGTAACCCCTAGTCCTTCTTTTCTCTAGACATACCCAATTGCTGCAACCTTTCTTCATTTGTCACAAGGAATCTGTCCACCAAAAAACAGAGCAGAAGATTGAAAGTTGCTGCTGTTCCTTCCAGGCCACCAGTGATGTTCTTGAGAACTTGGAGCTGAAGGGAGGGCTCCGTGTTTGAATTATTGGAAGTACCAGAAAGAAAATCAAGAAAGAATGACTGAGAACCAGATGGAGATTGCTTATGAAACTTGCTATGTCCCTGGTAGTTGTATTCTTCCTATATCCACTGAGGCTTCAGGAGTGGTTGCTAACTCTTAGCTTGAGGGCTGGTGTCATGCCCTTGATAGAGTTGGACTCTGAGGGAGAAGAGGAACAGCTGACAGGGAGAGGAGGTGTAGCTCCGGAGGCTGTGGAGGAGGCTGTGGAAGGGCTGAGGCCGGCTGGGCAGTCAGAGGAAGAACCAGGCCCATCCCCTCTTCATCCTAGGACATGCAGGGAGGAATGGAGAAGGAAACAACTTGGCTTATGAGAGAGGAAGCGGTCATGATCCTCCTCATTGGTTGCAGCTGGGGAGACTAGTATATAAGAGAGACGGTTAAAACACAGTGTTGCCAGAAGCAAAGCATGTGCTATTTTGGGCTGAAGTTATCTTGGTTGGTGTCCTTCCAACAAACTGTGCTTTGTTATCTCCTTGAATTTGGTAAATACTTCTCCTGTTCCGCTGTGGACATTTTGTCATTGTAGTTTGTTTGGTTTTTTATTTCACCTCTATCTGCTCATTGAATTCGGATTGTATTGCTTTCTTTTGAAGAATATTTTTGAGTACGTTTAATCTCCAATGGAGAATTATTGAACAGTGGGGCCAAGTTGGAGGTATTAAAGGACATTAATTTATGTTTTGGATTCTGTTACATTTGTGTTACACTCCGGGTCATCACAGCTGGGGTGAGCAATTTAAAAAAGAAAAGAAAAATAACTTGGCCATCAGAAGCCGACATAGGTAGGAGGAGAAGCTAAGAGGTTTAGAAGAGATTGCCATACAATCCCAGCCAGCCAAGAACTGTCTAGATCCAGGGGTCTCCAAACTTCAAACTTGCTCATCTCTGGACCCTTGTTCAAATGCCCCTAACTATTGCTGAAGCTAAACTTTGCATCACTCCCATAGAACATAGAATAACAGGATCCAAATGGACCTTCATCAGGTGTTGGAGTGAACCGATTTGGAGCCAGCTGGTTATCAGAGCTAGGGGGTTCACCTGAACCGGTCCGAACTGGCAGAATCCCGCCCCTGGGTAAAAGTAGACACAACAACATTCTTTTCTCAGAGAGTCAAGGACATGTTGCCCTGCACCTGGAGGGAAATGACTGGGGGTATTGTCTCTGGTTGGGATGAACATTTGATATTGGACCATGTGATAGACTGATGGGTGCAGGGAATGGATTTTTGGTCCCTCTTTTGGGAAGGGAAAACCTGGAACTTACCAGTTAACGAATACTTCAACTTTAACCACAACAACACTGGGTGAATATAGACTGGGTGAAACCAGGCTCAATAGCAGTAATGGTGAGAGGGATCTCGGAGTCTTAGTGGACAACCAGATAAATAGGAGCCAGCCGTGTGCAGCAGCAGCCAAAAAAGCTAATGCAATCCTAAGTTGTATTAACAGAGGGATACAATCAAGATCAAGTGAGGTACTAATACCACTCTATAAAGCCTTAGTAAAGCCATACCTAGAGTTCTGCATCCAGTTTTGGTCACATTATAAAAAAGATGTTGAGACTCTAGAAAAAGTGCAGGAAGAGCAACCAGGATGATTAGGGAACTGGAGACTAAAACACATCAAGAACGGTTACAGGAACTGGGCCTGGCTAATCTAGTGAAAGAGAAGGACCAGGGGAGACAGGAGAGCAGTCTTCCAATATTTGAGGGGCTGCCCCAGAGAGGAGGGGGTCTATCTATTTTCTAAAGCACCTGAAGGCCAGACAAGAAATAATGGATAGAAACTGAACAGGGAGAGATTTAACCTGGAAATAAGGAGAAACTTTCTGACAGTGAGAACAATCAACCCATGGAACAGAAGTTGCTCTCGGAAGTTATGGGCGCGTCATCACTTGAGACTTTCAAGAAGAGATTGGACTGCCATCTGTCAGAAATGGTGTAGCCGTGTAGCGTCTCCTGCTTGGGTGGGGGTTGGACTAGATGACCTACAAGGTCCCTTCCAACTCTGATTATCTGTTATCTGTTAACACAAGAGCACACAACAGATATAAACTTAATGTTCACCACTCCATTGCAGGAAGTACGATTTCAGCAACAGAGTGGTCAATGTCTGGAACTCACTACCTGATGCTGTTGTCACCTGCTCAAACCCTCCACTCCTTTACCCTCAAACTAACCTCTATGACCTCACCCCATTCCTAAGAGGTATGTAAGGTATGCATAAGCACGCAATCGTGCCTACTGTTCCTGTCCTATTGTCCCCAATTATTAGTTCCTATTACTTGCATTTAAACTTATGTTTATTCTTATTTCTATTATATTGTAAGCTTTTCGACAAAATAAATAAGTAAATAAATAAAATAAAAATAAACTCTCAGATTGGGGTTTTCCCAGGTGTGCCAATATGACAAACTCTCATAAAATGGAACTTTGAGGAATTGTTTGTCTTTGGAGTTTATTGGTTTGGCGTTGGTTAGTTGGAACGCTGACAGCTCTCACAAAGCTTTGGTCCATCGTTTTGCATCGCAGCTCTCCAGAAATAACACCACCGCAATGCTTCAGCCATCAAACTTGACAATATGCTGACACTAGCTGAGGTCACGTCAGAATTGTGTCAATGGGTGAGCGAACCCGTTCACACAGAGGACTGACCCGTTGCCAAAACGGGATGGAATCTTGACTCCATACCAGCAGAAAAGTTTTCCTTTCCAAATGCGAAATGCAAAATGTTCAGCTGGTCTTCTTTGATTAGTGGAAGGAACCCTAGGATCGTTTTATATCTTCTTGGGTAGATATAAACTCTCTCCATATGATCTGTTTGTAATTTGGGATCCACTTGATCACATTTGAATTCAATTGCATCTCTTCTTTTAGATTTTTTTGCAGCTCGTTTCTAAGACTTTTAACAGATAACAGATAATCAAAGTTGGAAGGGACCTTGTAGGTCACCTAGTGCAACCCCCCGCCCAAGCGGGAGACCCTACACCATTTCTGACAAATGGCAGTCCAATCTCTTCTTGAAAGTCTCAAGTGTTGGTGCTCCCACAATTTCTGAAGGCAACTTCTATTCCATTGGTTGATTGTTCTCACTGTCAGAAAGCTTCTCCTTATTTCCAGGTTGAATCTCTCCTTGGTCACTTTCTATCCATTATTCCTTATCTGGCCTATAGGCGCTTTAGAAAATAGCTTGACCCCTTCCTCCCTGTGGCAGCCCCTCAAATATTGGAAGGCTGTTATCATGTCTCCCCTGGTCCTTCTCTTCCCTAGACTAGCCAAACCCAGTTCCTGCAACTGTTCATTGTATGTTTTAGTCTCCAGTCCCCTAATCATCCTGCTTGCTCTTCTCTGCACTCTTTCTAGAGTCTCAACATCTTTTTTATAATGTGGTGACCAAAACTGGATGCAGTACTCTAGGTGTGGTCTTACTAAGGCTTTATAGAGTGGTATTAGTACTTCCCTTGATCTTGACTGTATCCCTCTGTTAATACAACTTAGGATTGCATTAGCTTTTTTGGCTGCTGCTGCACACGGCTGGCTCCTATTTAGCTGGTTGTCCACTAAGACTCCGAGATCCCTTTCAAAGTTACTGCTACTGAGCCTGGTTTCACCCAGTCTGTATGGGTCCTTTTGGTTTTTCTTGTCCAAGTGTAGGACTTTACTTTTCTCTCTATTGAATTTCATTTTCATCACCTTCTTCTTTATACTTAAGCAGCTCTGGGTGAATTCAAGGCTAGAGATCCCTGAATTGTGTAAAATAAGAACAACAACATTCAATTCCTCTTTGGTGTGTAGTAACAATCTTTGATGCAATATACCGTAACAGCAATAGCAATAATACTTAGACTTACATATCGCTTCACGGTGCTTTACAGCCCTCTCTAAGCAGTTTACAGAGTCAGCCTCTTGTCCGCACCATCTGACTCCTCATTTTACCACCCTCGGCAAGGATTGAAGGCTGAGTCAATCTTTGAGCTGGTTAGGATCGAACTGCTGGCACTAGGCAGAGTTAACCAGCAATACTGCATTCTAACCACTGAGAGGGAGGGAAGGGAGGGAGGAAGGAAAGAAAGAGCACTAGCAACAGCCCTTAGACTTATATAGCGCTTCACAGTGTTTTCCAGCGCTCTCCAAGCAGTTTACAGAGTCAGCCTCTTACCCCCAACAATCTGGGTCCTCATTTTAGTGACCTCGGAAGGACGGAAGTCTGAGTCAAACTGCCAAATCGTTAGCAGCTGGTAGTCAGCAGAAGTAGCCTGCAATACTGCACTCTAACCACTGTGCCACCATGGCTCAGGTATAGTTCTCAGCTTACAACAGTTCATTTAGTGACCGTCTGAAGTCACAGCGGCACTGAAGGAAGTGGTGTACAAGCATGTTATTCACTCATGACCGTTGCAGAACACAGTCACACGCACACACATCCTCACCAACACAAACTATTTTTTTTTTTTTGCCTTTCTCCTTCTAGGGTGCTGAGAAAATTTTGTCAATGAATGAATCGGGTGAGCTGCAGGACCTTTTAACCAAAATTGAGGTAATTAATGTGCTTGGCAAAAAAAACAAAACCCCACATCACATAACCTCCCATTTCATTGTCACAAGAGTGTGTCATTATATCGATCCAAATATATACAAAAGGCCCGCTTGGTTTTTCCGGACAAATCATTACTAAAATATTTAAAGATTTTTTACCCTTTGTGTTGTAATTGCTAAGACTATTTGCCTTAAAATTATATACTATTGAATTCTTCTGTGGATGGGTAAGAATATAGGCTCATAACAGACCCATTATGCTGGGGATCCATGAGAGAATTCTGGGAGTTAACCATTAGTTAACCGGATTTAACATCCTAGATCAAGCTAAATCCCAAAATGCTAGAAAATTCTTGGAAGCTTGGCAAGCATACACATTGACCATCCACGGGCACATAGAGGTAAACAACATTTGCACGCTATTCAAAAGAGACAGTCAAAAAGTCAGAAAGGAAACAAAGACCAAAGCACCTCCTCACCAGCGATCAAAACCCAGATAAGCAGAGATTAAGATCAAGATCAACAGTAGAACAACAACAAAGCCATAAACAAGAGCCCAATCAAGGAAATCACCAAGAATATTCCTAGCAACATTGACAGGGCAAACCCCTAGATTATAAAATGAGAGGAAACTCCACTCCTTTCGACGACTGATGAAGTTACCTGGTTTGGTAATGAGATGTCTGCAAGAAAACCACCAAACTCAGAGAGTACCAAGGACCCTCCTCCTCCTCCTCCTCCTCCTCCTCCTCCTCCTCCTCCTCCTCCTCCTCCTCCTCCTCCTCCTCCTCCAACCACACACCTTTCTAGCACTGATGCTGTTATCTAGTTGGGTAATGAAATGTGCAAGAAAACAAGCAAGCTCAGAGAGCACCAAGGACCCCACAGTCTTCCTCCTCCTTTTCTTCTCCACAAATCTCATTCCCTTCTAGCACTGAATATGTCACCTTTGGTTAATGAAATCTCTGCAGGAAAATGACCAACCTCAGAGAACATGAAGGGTGACACCATTTTGGTCGGGGGGTTTGAAGTCCACCCATTTCAAAGTTGCTAGGGTCGAGACTCCTGAGTGTAATGCCACTAATAGATGCCATTGTTCTTTTTCTCTCCTGTTTCTGTAGAGAGTTCAACACCCCCATGAGTGCCTCTCCTGTGGGGGCTTTGGTTTCCTTCCATGCTCGATGTGCCATGGGAGCAAGATGTCCATGTTCCGGAACCGTTTTACAGACTCTTTCAAAGCCCTCAGGTGCACCGCCTGCAACGAGAACGGCTTGCAACGTTGCCAGAACTGCATGAGCTGAGAATGGCGTGCGTCTCGCCCGTGCAACCCAAACCCACACGTACAACCTCATTTTGTTATATTGACAGAGCCGTTTGTGATGCTCTATTTTTGTTTTTTTAATTAAAAGCCACCGTGTTTCTCTAGCTGAATCAATTCAGCTCGTTTGTAAACACACACACACACACACACACACACACACACACACACATATATATGGCATTCAGCTTTGTTCGGGTATTTTCCCACGCATTGTAGTTGTGCTTTCAAAGTTGTAGCAACGTTTGGCAGAATCTCATCTGCCATCATCAGGCTTCTGATTGTGTCCGTCTGTCAGAAGCCTGATGATGGCAGATGAGATTCTGCCAAAACGCTTGCTACAACTTTAAAAGCACAACTACAATGACGGGAAAATACCCAACAAAGCTGAATGCCATACATGTAAGTACCCACAAAAACTTAAGAAAACACACACACACACACACACACACACACACACACACACACACACATATATATATATATATGGAGTACACACAGAATCAAGCAAGAAGCCAAGATTTTTATCTGCGCTTGTAAGCAGTATCCTGAATAACGGGAAGTGAGCTTCCTATAATCTTCTCCGCTGTCCTCACCACTCTCTGTTGGGACTTTCTATGTGAGGCACTGCTGCCACCAAACCAAACAGGGACGCAGTTTGTTAAAACACTCTCAATGGTGCCTCTGTAAAAAGTAGCCAGGACAGAAGGAGAAAGATGTGCTTTGCTCATCCAATGCAGGAAATGCAGGCGCTGGTTTGCATGCTTCACTAAGGATTTTATATCCTTCCTTCCTTCCTTCCTTCCTTCCTTCCTTCCTTCCTTCCTTCCTTCCTTCCTTCCTTCCTTCCTTCCTTCCTTTTTTCCCAGTGGTTAGAATATTGTACCGCAGGCTAACTCTGACCACAGCCAACAGTTTGATCCTGACTGGCTCAAGGTTGACTCAGACTTCCATCCTTCTGAGGTCGGTAAAATGAGGACCCAGATTGTTGGGGACAAGAGGCTGACTCTGTAAGCCAGGGGTCGCCAACCTTTTTGGACCTCAGGGACCACCAAACTCATAATTTTAAATCCCGCAGACCACTAATATGAATTTTGACTGACGGTGGCTTGCATATATCTAGCCACATTCCTAATTTGGTTTTCAGCTCCGTTCTCAGGGGGAGGGGGGGTATTCTGTGATTGATAGGAAAACAGGGTGGGGGATTTTCCTGCAGACTTTTTTGGGGATTTTCCTGGGAAAATCCCAAAAAGTCTGCAGGAAAATTCCCCACCCTGTTTTCCTTCCGATCGATTGTTCTTTACTTTGGATCGCAGGATACCATTTCCAGCTTCATTTTCAGGGGGAGAGGAAGAAACTTTTGGCTTCATGCAAGGAAAGCAGCAGAAGCAGCAGAAGTCTTTCTTTCTCTCCCCCAAACTCTACCAGAAACGAATCTTTGCCAGTGCAGCCTCTTGGAGCAGGAGGCCTTGCAGGGTCCCAAAGACTCTTTTCTGGTGGAGTTTGGGGGAGAGAAAGAAAGACTTTGGCTGCTTTCCTTGCATGCAGCCAAAAGCAGAAGAAGAAAGAAGCGGAAAGAAGCATCCCGCTGGCCAGGCAAGTCCCCCCCCTCTGCCCTTTCCCGCCCTCCCCTCACTACCTCATGTTCCGATGCAAGCCTTGTGTTCCTGTGGGCCATGTGGGCGGCGCAGCCTTGTGTTCCTGCGCAGCCTGGATTAATTGCTTTGGGGGAGACATTTCTCTGCGGACCACCAAAATTTTCTCGCGGACCACCAGTGGTTGGCAACCACTGCTGTAAACCACTTAGAGAGGGGAGGAAAGCACTGTGAAGTGGTATATAAGTCTAAGTGCTATTGCTAAAAACCAAAACAAATCTATGCTTTCTCCATCATTGCTCGGTGCCCAAAAACAGACCCGTTTCCATAGCTGTTGGGTTTTATTAACAAGTAACCACGTATGGATTTTGCTAATGAAAACAGCTTCTTTTCATTCCTCTCCATCATCCTTCACAAAATAATGACAGATGCTTCATGTATAATTTCTACCCACTGCCTAAAAGCGAACTTTACCCATTTAGGATAGGAGCACAAAGACATTCAACAGGAAACATTTATGCCCTAAATAATTTAGACGGTGGGAAAATTTTGATCGCTTGGCTTAGTTTAAATAATTTACGGGAGAGATACAAAAGAGTGCTGTAATCCTGGGACAATTTCCATCATGGAAATTAGAGAAATAATTCTTTAAGCATCTCCCTGACTCTTTAGCCCAATGTCCTTCCCCCCCCCCTCATCTGAGTGTTGAATTGGTAAATGATGTCGTTTCAGGGGAAAGGGTTATGAAAAGGCCAGTCTGGTGTAAAATGCTTCTGGCCTTTTTTTTTTTTTTTTTTTTAAATGGCTTTCAGACATGCTGAAAGATTTATGAGCCTCCAACAAATTCTTGCTAAAGTGATGCCATTTTTCAATGGAAAACCTACATGGACCCATTCCATATCCAAGCTTCACAACTGGCCTTTTGAAGGAGACAATGGGTCTTCTGGGAAAGGGGCATCTTCTCATAGGTCAGGAGTCTCCAAACTTGGTGACCTTAAGACCTGTAGACTTCAATTCCCCAAATTCCCCAGCCAGCATGATGGCTCACGTGGTTAGAATGCTGGATCGGAGGCAAGCAAGCCAGTTTGTGTTTGAAACCCCGAGTCACTGGCTGGAGCTCACTGTAGGGACATGCTCCCCCTCGAAAGAGTCCCTTGTGCAGGGTCTATGACACTTTGCTGTGGCCAATTCACCATGGTCAACTCACCCCAACCAACTTGCCACAGTCAACTTGCCGTGGCCAACGCGCTGCAGGATCGGAGTTGTACTAATATAAAAGAAATAGTCAAATAGAATCATTTTTTTAAAAAAAGGATGCCAAAAGAGGGACAAAATAAAAAGTGAATAACAAAAATTAAAATACATTTTAAACTATTTTAGGTAATTAAATGGAATTGGTGAATTGTCCCGCAGCGAGGTGTCCAGAGGTGAGTTGCCCATGGCGAGTTCTTCTCCAGTGAGTTGGCCACGATGAATTGGCAATGGCGAGTTGACTGTGGCAAATTCTCCCATTCTGCCCAACGCAGCTAACCTTTCAACCTGGAACCTGCCTTAAAAGATGCTGTTGTGGTTTGCTGGCAGCCTGTGCAGACAGCAGCAGAATCGTACAGTGGGGAAGAACAGGGACCAGTCCAGGAGTCTGGGGAGGATTCGGATGAGGGTCCTGCATCTGATGCCTAAAACAGGCTGAAAAACAGGCTGAAAACAGGCTGAAAAAACAGGCCGAAAAAACAGGCCGAAAATGGACTGAAAAATGGGCTGAAATGGGCCTAAAACAGGCTGAAAACAGGCTGAAAAGGGCTGAAAATCAGGCCAAAATCAGGCCAAAAGGGGCTGAGAACGGGCCTAAACAGGCTGAAAATGGGTCTAAAACAAGCTGAAAAACAGGCTGAAAACAGGCTGAAAAATGGGCTGAAAAACAGGCCAAAATGGGCAGAAATCTGGGCTGAAAACGGGCCTAAAACAGGCCAAAAATGGGCCAAAAACAGGCTGAAAACAGGCAGAAAATGGGCCCCAAAATGTACCACGCAGCCCATTTTTGGCCAGCAGAGTGTTGCAGGAGGCTGTGGAGAGTGAAAATGAAGTGCAGGGGGCCACACACAGACCGCCCCGTGCCTCCTTTGGACTGGCAAGGTGCTGTAGGAGGCATCCAGCCCATGGAGGAGAACTACAATGCTGAGTTTGACACCCCTGCAATACAACACAGAACTTAATTAGTCCTTGGACTTGATAATGGAGTCAAAATGAGAGAAGGACAAGTTTCACAAATGGTTTTGCGCCTGCTTTTCTTTTTTTAAGCATGACTTAAAATGTCTTTTTAAGTTCCTCATTTAAAAAATAACAAGGTTCAGGAAGACTTGTACCAAGGAAGTACTCTGTGATGACCCAGGGTGGGATACAAAATAAACACAGTCACAAAAAAACAGGTGAAGCCCCTTTTATTCTGTCACTTTGCTTCCAAGCTCCGAATAGCCTTGACTGGAGACAAAAAAACTCCCACACAAACAGTTACAAGAAGGAGGAAATGCCGTTTAAATTATAAAGAGTAAAAAACAACACAAATCAGGCAAGATAAGGGCTGGAAGACATCCACAGATATCAGAACACACACTGGGAAGGACGCCAAACTCAGAGAGGAACTATAAACTAGAGATATTTCCATGCTTTGTTTCCAGCACTCGCCTGTATGCATGTCCGTCCTCTTATCCAGTTGTCACAGCTGCAGCCCATGAAGAGGATCAAGGCCCTCTCCCCCTCAGTAGACCATGTCTCTCCCTTATCCTCTGCTCCCTGCGTGCCCTAGGATGGAGAGGGGATTGGCCTGGGTCTTCCTCTAACTGCCCAGCCGGAACTCTGCCCTTCCCCAGCCTCCTCCGGAGCCACACTTCCACTCCCTGTCAGCTGTTCCTCCTCTCCCTCAGAGTCAGTCTCCACCAGGGCCATGACATACCCATATCGGTGATGTAGGATTAAATATTGAACAGGAATATGGTTGTGACGTGGTCAAAAAACTAATGATAATTTAATTAAAATTTTAATTTAATTTAATGTTAAATTTCTGCCACCTTGACTTTTTTTGACCATATCCTGGTACAGAAATCGCTACATGGACTTAATCGGTAAAGATAATTTGAACTCTCATTTGTCCTTCCCCCAAACTGGCTACCGAATGCATTGGAAGACTGTTAACTAAAGAATTTATGTATTTATTATTATTAAACCTTTTTGCCACAAGTCTTCCTTTCCATTTAAAAATGAAAAGCTCCCCTTCCCTTCCAAACCCATTATTAGAAGAGGGATGGGGGAAATCACACTCTGGATGGCTTTATTTACTCTTTCTGAATGGAGAATGTGAGATCGGAGCATAATTAATCTTTAATTTTCATACCCCATCACAATGTGCCACACACTCCTCTAATAAAGTGATGTGTCCCATGCATTATGTAAAATCCATCTGTTGGGAGAAAATTGCTGGCAAAAATGGCATCCATGGAGGAAATTGCTCTTAAAAATGCCTACATATGGAGGTCAAAATAAATAAATAAATAAATAAAAATTCCTTATGCAACAACGCCTCTTCTAAGAGACCTCTGCAAAATGGGTACCTATTTTTCTTCAGCAAAGTACTTACAAGCTGATACAAAGGGGAGATTGAACGACTTTCTGCTTTGAAAAATTTAAAAAGCTGTAGCTCACAAAGAGAGGGATTTGTCAAAACTGGGTTATTGTGACTACCGCCTAGCTGTCAAGTATAAAATCGGTAGGGCCTGGATTCTATTTTATTTGTAATAGCCTCCTGCTCCAGTAGACCAAAAATTCATTTACTTTTCTCTGGCAGTGGAGTCTTTGTTCCGTATGCGAGTTGTGACGTCCATGGAGATGAACACTCTGTAAAATTGTGTACAGGCTGACTTTTATTCGGTGCAGAGAACTCTGAAAACCAAGCTCAGGAAAAATGCAATTATGGTGGCCTTCACAGTGGTGAGATGTTTTATATCTGCATAGATTTTATTCTTTAAACTGTTTCCATCTTCCCTTAAAATATTAAGCGAATCCACAGTGGCCTGAAAATCCATGTCTCCACTAGATAATTGACGGCCAAGCCGAAACTAAGTTAACCAACTAAAATTTCTAACCTGGAGCAGGGGTGGGATTCTGCCGGTTTGGACCAGTTTGGGCATGTTCCTAACTCTGAAGATCAGCTGAGAGAGAATCAGTTCACTCCGAAGACCATGTGAGCCTGCCCAGAGATGGCATTCAGCAGGTTCTGACCAGTTCTAGAGAACCGGTAGCGGAAATTTTGAGTTGTTCGGAGAACCAGCCAATCCCACCTCTGACTGGCCCCGCCCCCATCTCTTCTCTGCCTCCTGAGTCCCAGCTGATCGGCTGGGTCTTCTTTGATTGCCCTGCACAGGAGAATGGAGCTGGAAAGCAGGTTAGTGGGGTGGGGAGGGAATGGGATATTGCAATATCCTTCCCCCAGGAGGTGGAGGGAATGGAGATTTTGCAGTATCCTTCCCTTGCCACACCCACCAAGCCATGCCCACAGAACCGGTAGTAAAAAAAATTTGAATCCCACCACTGGGCCCACCCACCTACCCCTGCGCTGTACTGCCTTTATCGTCCCAGCTGATCAACACAGAAGAGCGGATTATTGCTCCTAAACTGTGTTACTCCCCTGAAGTTACATAGCAGGTAAGAATTTTTGCATTGCTGTTCACACGCACACAGTGCGCATCAGGTGCACGCGCATGCTGGTTGTTATACCAGCAGCATCCCACCCCTGCTTAACTGATACTTTTTGAAGGAAAGGGCTGAAATCTGGAAAAGGATTTCTTAAACCACTGTGGGAAGCCCCCCTCCCACAGAATGAAATATTTTGGGGGATATTAAGAGGCAGAATATTCTATTTTCCCAAAGGAGAAATGGAGAAACATGCTCTTAAAGGCAGAAAGCAGCCCCCAGTCTTCCTGCTATTGGAAACAGCCTCCTACAGATGCCTGAAGTCTTTAGACATGGATATTTCAGGCCCGTTAAGAAATCCAGGCCAGCCTATTCATAAACAAAACGCCTTCAGCCCGGCTCCCCTAGATGGGATTAAAAGTAGAAAAAGAACGATTCCTGAAATCTACATTTCCCATCCAGCTCCAAGGATAGGAAGTGACCTTTAGACAGAATAGGATTAGCAAAAGTCACAAGGCTCACTACATTGCAAAACCCCCCTGGAGCATCTCAAACATAAAACTCCAGAGAGTGTATAAAAGCCCACCTAATCCCAATCCCATTTGGTCACTACTGTGCCAGAATTGGATGGTGATGTTGGTTTTGCTCATCAAAAAACCTCCTTTCTTAAGCAGCCTCCATTTTATTCCCAGCTTGAAACTGGACCTGGATTTTTCTTTCAACGTCACTTTCATGTCCAGTTGGTTTAGGATAAACAAAGGAAGTCTTGGAAGGTGCCAAACAGCTCAAATTATTCCTATTGATGAGATATTCAGTAATATGTAAAAATGTAAAAAGGCTAGATTTAAAGCGGAACCAAAAGACACAGCAAGTTGCATAGACCTGTTCAAAGGCCTTTTCCAATGTTTTAACCACACTTCGAAGAAAAATAAAATAAAAATAAAAGCAGGCCACCCCCCACCCACCCAGGCGGGGATTTTGAAGTAATTAATAAGTTAATTCCCTCAATCACTGCTTAGGAAAGCTCTTATAACATGAGAAAATTTTTTAAATTGGCTGAGAAAATGTTACACAGCTGTCAGTGACATCCCAGAGATATTGGAGCATTTAAAAAGAAGGCAAAGTGACAATTGTGGCAGTGAGATACAAAGGTTTTGTAAGTGTGTGCAGTGTTAATCACTTTGTTGCATGCTAAATGGGGTATTTGCTGTGAGGTGGGCATTGGGTGCTTGGCTGTCCTGAAAGGAGGTAACGATTGTGCCTTATTTTCACTTCCTAGAGGAAAATACCCTTACAGTACTTATCCCAAAAGGTCCTCTTTTTTTCCGAAAAACAACTGAATTTTCTTTGTTTTTCCTTGAAGACATTTCACTTCCCATCCAAGAAGCTTCTTCAGTTCTGGCTAAATGGTGGAGAATGGATTCCCCACCGTTCAGTCAGAACTGAATGAAAAAAAAGGACTGTGGGGGACGACCTGGTAGCAGTCTTCCAACATCTCAAGGGCTGCCCCCAAAAAGAGGGAGTCAAGCTGTTCTCCAAAGCAGGATAAGAAGCAACGGGTGGAAATTCATCAAGGAGAGAAGCAACCTAGAACTAAGGAGAAATTTCCCGATAGTTAGAACAATGAAGCAGTGGAACAACCTGCCTCCAAGAAGTCGTGAATGGAAGTTTTTAAGAAGAGATTGGATTATCAGTTGTCTGAAACTTGCCCAAGCAAGTCCGAGCAGAGCGATGCAGCAGTCAATGGGGTGAGCCTGCATGGCCGGTGCCTAGAACACGGTGGCGGTGGCACATTGGAGAAGCAGAGCAAAGCCAGAGGTGGGTAATTTTCACTGCAAAAAGCCTCCAGATGCCGTGTGTTTTTTTCAGTGCAGCTGGACTCCAACTGTACTGAAAAAAAAACCACGGCGACTGGATGCTTTTTGCAGCGAAAATTACCCACCTCCGGCTTCGCTCGCTCCGCTTCTCCAATGCGCCGCTGTGGCTGTCAGCTATTGTTGCACCTGTGCATGGTGTCATGCATGCGCAATATGGACTGACTGGGCAGGGAATGGAGGAGCGGGCGGAGAGGAGCAGGGCCAGCCAGGGGCCTGTTTTACCAGTTCTCCAAACTACTAGGAACGGTAATGAATCGGTAGAATCCCACCCCTGAATTGCTCCCTGCGAGGGGCCCACCTCCACTGCCCCTGCTGCCTCTTAGCACCCCCCTGCCTCTTAGTGCCCCCCTAAGGCATCCCACCGCCCCCCCAGGGGGCGGTACCACCCACATTGGGAACCACTGGTATAGAGTACCCTGCCTAAGCAGGGAGTTTGACTAATTAACTGCACAAACCATCTGGTTCAGCCTCAGTTCCCAATTTGGAAAGGATACTCAAATATTATCAGCAGATGGAGCTGCTGTGCTTTGAATCTTCAGTCGCTGGGGGAGTAACTCCCTATAATAATGACAACCACCACAGTCAAGTACGGTCTTTCTAGAGTGCTGTAAGAAATGAATATATTAAATGCTTCATAGAAAGAACAAGACGAGATGTAGCCAATTGTGACAAAACTCGAAGAGGAAGCTACAGGGTTAGGATATGAAAATAAACCTTAGAGGAGCACAACCCGAGTTTAATAGAACTTTTTTTTTCTGGCTAAGTCATTCTGTTAAAAGGCAAAAGATTTTGTGAGCTGCTTCTTGCTTCATCAGAGGCCACCATTGGCTAGAATGATGAGGAGGGGAAAGAGTGGGTAGGAAAAATTGGTATAAAGATATTGTGCGATGGACAGCTGCAGGAGTAACGGGGGGAGAGTTTTGGATTTTCCCAGATGAAGAGACTGGGGATGTGGGTGGGTGGGAGAAGAGATTCAAGGCAGCCGCATCCTAGAAACTCTCTGGATATATCCAGTGGGTTAGATGGCGATTGGTTTAATCTGGCAAGATTCTGTCCATTTGGTCTGTGTAAGTAAAAGATTGAATTCATTGGGTCTTTGCTGTGTCTCTCTGGGCTCGGGCCTGACATGCAGATTGCCGAAAAGAGAGATTACAAGTTCCTTATCAATTTAACAATTCAAATGTGTTTAAAACCACTAGGTTTAAACTCGAGAATTTCTGAGAGGGCCTGAAGCCTAGTTCAGTGAATTCAGTAATCTGTCACTTTATTGGGTTGTTGAATTTATTTTCCCTCCAAAATAGCCACTTTGAGATCTACTGTGGATAACCCTGGGAGGCTGAAATCCTCCTCCTCCTCCTCCTCCTCCTCCTCTCCACAAACTACACTCCCTTCTAGCATTGATGATATTCCCGGGTAATGAAACATGTGCAAGAAAACTACCAAGCTCAGAGAGCACCAAGGACCCCAGAGTTGTCCTCCTCCTCCTCCTCCTCCTCCTTTATTACAGCCACTGATTCTGCTTGAGATGTAATTGTCACAAGAAGGAGGTCCATCAATGTTCTTAAAATCAACACTTAGAACGCCTAGAGTTAGAATTGCCAAGATTGCAACAACGATTAGATCTTGTTTTTAGCTTCTCCAGATAACAGATTCACCCAGGGGTGGGATTCTACCGGTTCGGCCTGGTTCGGGCAAACCAGTAGCTCCAAGGATCATCTGGGAGCGAACTGGTTTGGTTTGCTCTGACGATCAGCTGTTGGGCCTACTTGACGCGCGGGCTCTGGGCTGTGCTTTATATCCTGTTTTTCAAGCTCAGCGGATTCGTGCGGCACAGCGGATTGACGTGCATCAGCTGTTTAACACACAGGGATTGCTGGAGAAGGTCAGTAGCAAACGCTCTGTTGAACCGGTTGTTACACTGGTTGAATCGCACCCCTGGATTCACCCACAGAGCACCGGTTATTATCTAATGCCATGATGGTGAACCTGTGGCACGCAGAGCCATTTGTGCGGGCACACAAACCCCAGCCAAACTTACCTGCTCTGTGCATCAAGGAAAGCCTCTGCAGCCTCAGGAAGCCAAAAAACATGCCTTCTGGAAATACCGGAAGTGACCAAACGGGCCCGTATTTCAGTCTCCCAAGGCTCCCAAGGCTTCCCTAGAGCCTCCGGGAGTGTGAAAACAGCCTCAAATGGGCCAAAAGTCAGCCAGGAGATGCATGCATGCACAGTGCAGATTAGGGGATGGGGGTATTGCGCACGCATGCATGGGGGGGGCAGGGCGGGATGCATTGCATCACAGGTGGTGGCTCACGCATGCACTTTTGGCACACCACAACAAAATGGTTCGCCATCACTGATCGAATGGAACCTAGAACTTGGATTAATTTTAGTAGTTCTTCCTTGGAAGAGGAAATCCTACCTGAATCATTTTTTTTCATGCAAGAGTCTTTCACCGAAACGGACATTTAAATGTTTGCCAAACACAAGGGGTAGGCTTTTCTGCGAGAAAACTGAACAAGATATTTCCCACTACTCTTGCCTGAATTGGCTCTACATTGGCTAAGAGTCTGGCTACGCCTGCCCCAAAGAGTAGATTTTATTCCCTTAGGATAGACACAACGGTCTCACGGAAAGGTCTTATAGAAAGCAAGAAAGCAATTTCAGGAAATTTTAAGAGGTTCTGTCTGGTAGGGAGAGTGAATTTATGATGGGGAGATAAAATGGATTTGAGTCTTAATAATTATATATGAAACATCTAGGCAGACTGTATGAATTCCCCACTTACTAGAAGCACTTGCATTAATATTTATGGATGAACGTCTGGAAAGCAGAAGTCAGAAGGGCATTTCCATGAACCTAAATGGATATTCCACTGTTGCTTGAATAAGGTATCACTCAGGAGTGTCCAACCTTGGCAACTATATGACTTGAGGGCTTCCAGCATTCCTCAGCCAGCCAGGGGTCTCCAACTTTGGCAATTTGATGACTGGTGGACTTCAATTATTGGCATGGGAGTTGAAAAAGGTTAGCCACCACTGGTATAGGGTTTCGTCTTTGAGCAAGGGGTTGGACTAGAAGACCTCCAAGGTCCCTTCCAACTCTGTTTTTTTGTTCTGTTATTCATCCAAGGAAAGGATCTTCAGGCACATAGAGATAACAATGTCTACCCACCTTTCAAAAGAGACAAGCAAAAAGCCAGAAAGGAAACAGAAAGATGAAAACAACTCCTTACCAGCAGTCAACACCCAGATAAGCAGATACCAACACCAAGATGAACAGTAAACCAGCAAATAAGAAGTAAATAATGCTCCACTCAAGGAACAACCAATTCAGACAAGCAAGCTAATAGTAGGCAACAGACTAATCAAGGAACCATCAAAACCACTCCCATCACTGGCAGCACAAGCCATTTGTCCATAAACAGAGAGCACGCTTCCTTTGGAGCACTGAGAATGTTACCTAGTTGGGTCATAGAATGTCTGCAAGAAAACCACCAAGCTCAGAGAGCACCAATAGTCTTTCTTCTTCTCTCTGCAAACCGCACCCCCTTCTAATACTGATGATGTTACCTAGTTGGGTCATGAAACATCTACAAGAAAATCGCCAAGCTCAGAGAGCACCAACGACCCTACAGTCCTCCTCCTCCTCCTCCTCCTCCTCCTCCCTCCTCCTCCTCCTCCTCCTCCTCCTCCTCCCCCCACCCCTCCTCCTCCCCTCCTCTTCCTCCTCCTCCTCCTCCTTTCTGCAAACCCTCTTTCCTTCTAGCACTGATGATGTATACTGATGATGAGAGCACAAGGACCAGTCCTCCTCCTTTCCAAAACCCCACTCTTCTAGCACTGATGATGTTACCTAGTTGGGCCCATGAAACGTCTACAAGAAAACCACCAATCTCAGAGAGTACCAAGGACCCCATAGTCTTTCTCCTTCTCTCTGCAAACCACACCCCCTTCTAGCAGTGATGATGTTACATGGTTGGGTCATGAAATGTCTGCAAGAAAGCCACCAAGCCCAGAGAGCGCCAAGGACCCCACTGAAGAGTTCTTCATGTGTGAACTCACACCTTGACTGAGAAACAGGATCCTGCTGCAAGAAAAACCAACCCTTGATGTTCTCCTCTGTTAATCAGAGCAGAAATTATGTCTCTTAGGATTCTGGTTACTCTCTCTGTAGCACAAGCACAGACTGTGCCTTTCCGGATGGCTTATGTTGCAGCCTGACCTATTTTGGCACCGAGCCCACTGGGACTGCCTCCTTAGCAAAGCCTCCAAAGGAGAATTATATCAAACATGGGCTGGCGTAGCCCTCCTGGTAATGTGTTTGAGTAGCTCTGGGCTCCACCTTTTAGGGTTTCCCATTGGGCTCGGTAGGAATGGCCCACGAGGCGAGAAAAGGCCTTCCATTCACCCCAACTTCCGAGTTTCGCATTTAATAATGCAGGAGCCCCTTCTCACCTGAGCAGTGGAAAAGTCAGTTACCTGATAGCTCGGCTGCAATTTCATCTGTCGAGATCTGAGCTTTGAATCTGTTGACCCACTTCCAGGCTATTTTTTTTTTAAATAAAGCATTTGATCATTTTTATTATTGCTTAAGCCCTGTACAAAAGGAGGCGATCAAAAACAGAGAGGCAAAAAGAAAAAAAAGTAAGAGATCTTAGCTAGGGTGCCATGCCTCTGCTGGAGTCTGACTCTGAGGGAGAGGAGGAACAGCCGACAGGGAGTGGAAGTGTGGCTCCGGAGGTTGTGGAGGAAGCTGGAGAAGGGCACAGGGCGGCTGGGCAGTCAGAGGAAGACCCAGGCCTATCCGCTCTCCATCCTAGGGCACGCAGGGAGGAGCGGATAAGGGAGAAACGCGAATGGCGTGGTCTACAGGGGAGGAAGGGGCCCTGATCCCCTTCATGGGCTGCAGTTGTGAGGACTGCTTAAAAGGACAAACTGTGCTTGGCCCAGTGCTGGAAGCAAAGCATGTTTTATTCATGTTGGAGCTTATCTGTGTTTTGGTTTCCTCCCAACTGGGGTGACTGCATTATCTGGTAGAAGTCTGCAATTAATCATCCTTTCCTGCTGTAGTAATTCCTTCAGTGTGGTTTGTGTTGGGTTTTTTATTTCGAATTAACTTTACTTTGGGTGCAGACTGCATTTACTCCCTCTGTAAACTGTTTTCTTTAAGAGTTTGATTTCTAGCCGAAGATAATTGGATATTGGGGCCAAGTTGGAGGCATTAAAGGAAATTTATTGGATTTTTGTGACTTGGTTATTTTTGTGTCACGCCCCGGGTCATCACATAGGGGCTCTCCCGAACCCCTGCAAACCCCCAGCAGCCCACTCCTCCTCTTATGACTGGCACAGCAGCAGGAAGAAGTGTTGGGAGGCAGCTCCCATCCACCCTGAACCTTAGTGTCTCCTATTCAGTCTGGTTGATGCACCTCAAGCAAAACTGAGGCTACGTTTGGTCCAACGTGACAAAAAGACATGGGCATCTTTCCTAAAGACGAGATACCAAAATGAACGAACCTGTTATGACATCATGAAGTAACCATGATCCGCCACACTTCAGTTGTGATATCACATGCAAGCAGGGAGGTGTTTGTGGAGAAAAATCAAGATGGAGTTAGAATCTGTTCTGGCCTAGGCCTCCCAAAAGCATGAAGCCAACTCCTCGTCCCCATAAATCCCTTTTATTCAGTTTACCATGAATTCCTCTCCAGCAAAGTCCAGCCAAACAGTCAAGATATTTCACAATTACAGACTGTTATCAGGCTTGGAGAGTTGCCAGGCTGATAGCTTTCAGAAGCCACACTGTAGCAGACAATACTTGACAAGAATGCAGGAACAGATCTTCATCCAAATGAACTAATTGTCTCCTGCAAACACCACTCCCCTTTCTCTCCTCTTTTTCCCCTTTGGGAGGGGATATTCACTGTCCACCTGTGGCTTCTTTACTCCCAAGCTTGTTCCTTAGCTGTTCCCTTCTTCTGGCAGCTCTGTGCATGTGCACACTGGGAATAGGCTCCAGCTGTTCTTCTTCCCCACTGGCTCCAAAGGGAGCTGATCACTGTCAGATGGCCCTGGCCCCATCTCTGCCTCCAACGCAGAGCCCTTGTCAGAGCCTTCCCCAGACTCCAGGACTGGCCCATGTTCCTCCCCAACCTCCTCACTGTCCGAATCTGCTGCTAGCTCTGCTGGCAGGCCACAACAGAACCAATCAACCCCCTGCTTACAAAAATGGAAAGGCCCTTGATCGCATAGCTGTGACTGCCATCTTGACTCCCTCCCTGTAGACAGCCCTGTGTGTGCAAGGGCGTAATGGGCAAAGTTCCTGTCACAACTTCATGACACATGTTTCATCACTTCCCCCATCCCCTTTCGCTCTTCCCACAGATCGTTACACCAACAGCTGGTGAACCAGCCTCAGTCAGATGGCTGCAAACGTATTTGACTTCCGATTGCAAAGGTCTTAGGATTTCAAACTTTGTTCCTGCTCAATTCTTCCCAGCGACTTGCCATTAAATACATAGCTCATTTATGCCTTGCCGAAGTTGGGAGAGAGCAGAATGAATCCTGTGGGCTTTGGAAAAATATAATTAACACGAAGCTGACTATCACTGATAAATGGAGGTGACTTATCACTCTGCAGCATATAGGGAAATATGAAAGCGAATGGGGTAATTTGTCTGAAGCAATTAGTTGTCCAAACGAAAGATAAAGGATTAAGGATGAAGTTTTTAAAGTCCCAAATATGGGGAAATTATAAATGACACATTGAGAAAGTACAAACATGGCACTTTCAAGTTGGCCAGGCTTTGTGAAGTGATGGATGGCTTTGTATTTTTCATGGGTTGACATGGACAAACAGCATACTAGGCTGATGCCTGGGCATGATACATAGAATTGCTCTGAAAAAGTGTTACTGCTGTGCATGGAAATGAGGAAATCTAGCAGCAGAACCAAATCTTTCATTGAGATCAATTTTCTTTTATGGAGGGGAAAAAGTCCTAACAAAATGGATTGACCTTGGTCTCTGTTGTAGCCTGATGGCTGCCGGCCCCTCCAGCAGCCAAATCAGAGGAAGAGGAGGAGGTGTGGGAGTCAGGATCAGCATCAACACAACCTGGGAGCTCCGAGGGGGAAGAGGGAATGGAGCTGGCAGAGAGAGAGAGGGGGGGGGGAAGGAGGGAAGGAGGGAGAGAGAGGGGGGGAGAGGGAGAGAGGGAGAGACGGAGGCGGAAGCAGAGCCTGGGCCGTCCGTCAGACCTCAGATGGAGAGTCAACAGCCCCCAGGTCTGGAGGTGGTTCATGAAGAAGAGGAGGAACAGCCGGGTCCAGTGCCTGACACGTGGATGCACAGAAGGGAGAGGAGAGGAGAGCAGTGGAAATCTATGTGCTGGTCCTTGGAAAGGAAGAGCCACTGCTGGTAGCAAAGCCCCACCTTCTCTCTGAAGATAAAAGGCAGTTTTTTTTTTTTTTTTGGCCCATTCCAATCCCTACCACCTGAAAATGGGGCATGTGGAGGCCGAAAATGGGGCGTGAGGAGGCTGAAAGCGGGATGCAGAGGCTGAAAATGGGGCACATGGAGGCAGCAACGGGCAATGGCAATCCCTTGAGTCTGAAACAGTTGATGGTCAGGAGGCCGATCCAACCAACAATCAGCTGCTTTTGCTTTTACTAATCAGCCTATGCTGAAACTGAAATTGAAACAGGCTGTTTGCTGTTTGCTGCAAGGAGGCAAATTGTTGAGAGGCAGAGGCAGTTGTTTTTCTCTTGTTTGATCACTGCGCATGCACGTGCAAAGCAAGCTCCAAACTGGTAGGAAATTTTTTTTGAAACACACCACTGGACCAACCCAGATTGGATCTTGCAACAATAATCAGACTGAATGCTTTCCTCAAAGAGGTCTAAAGGCTCAGCAATATTTAATTTGCCTTTGCAGGAAACCATGTTGTGTCATTCCTCTTTTCATCAACACACCCAGAACATACCTTAAAAGGGGGTGAAGTCGTCATTTCCATGATCCATTTTTAAAAAGCGACACTTGATTGGCTGGGGTGGTTTTCTTGCAGACGTTTCATGACCCAAACTAGGTAACCTCATCCGTCTGTGTTAGCACTTTGGGTAACTGGATCATTACTATCTAGTTGGGTCATGAAACATCTGCAAGAAAACCACCAAGCTGTGAAGAGGGGCGGGGCGCTCTCCTCCTGAGTGGCTGGGTTGGCCTGTGCTGCTTCCACCTCCTCTCCATTCTCCATGCTCAAAGGTCAGGAGGTGGCGGTCCTTGCTCGTTGTCTGAGCTTGGTCACTGCTCATCTCCACTGCCTGCCCTCACTTCCCCTTCTCTCGGTTGTTCTGCCCCCATTCTGCCTTGTTGGCATGTCGTCCCAGGCCCAAGGGGCTGCTCATCCTACTCCTCCCCGCATTCCTCCGACAAGGCCGCCCCCTTGACCTCCATCGGCCCCAGCTCCAGCTTGTCTTCTTCTGTGGACTCAGACTCCAACGGGTCTCCATGACATAAATATTATCCTTTATTAAAAGCCAGATTCTACCTATATTTGAAGTTGCTTCAGCATGCTAACAGACTGAAAAAGTCATTCAAGTTCATTAATCCAACTTTTCCAATGACCCAAGTTCACAAAATTGAGGAAGCATGTAGGAGTTACTAAACTCTGTGGATTACCAATGCTACTTTCCGGTTAATTAATTTAAGGGAATGCAGCAATTAACTCCTGGACTCCATTCCTGCTGCAACTAGGGAGTTAGCTGTAAAAACCAACGTGATTTCAAAAAGATCCAGAGGGCATTGCTTTAATATTCAAACAAGGGAAAAGGGAGTCCTACCTCCCTCGTATGGATGAAGAGAAAATCAATCAGAAGGAGGTAGGGTCAATGGATGATCAGGTGGTCCATACAAACTTTGTAGAAGTGAGACCCAGTGGTGACTGTTTGGAAGGATTCCAACTCCATTCTGGGTCAATCCACTTGAATGGAACTTTCTGTCAAAGGAAACCTGATCAAAGAGATTCTGATCGTGCTTGATGACCTGATCATTCTGATCTCATCAAAGAGAATCCAATCATTTGTGATGATCTGGTCGTTCTGATCTGATGAAGTGAATCAAAGGGAACCTGATTATTTTTCCACATGGCAAAGAAACGTGAGCCCTTCGACTGACTTCATAAACCTCCAGATTAAAACCTCGGTCTCCAAGAAGAATTTTAAGCAAAGGGTCTCTTCCCGGGTGCTGGGTGGGCGTGGCCATGGTGGGCGTGGCCTAGTCGGCCTACTGCACCATGGCAGGAGGGTTATTTTTGCCCTCTCCAGGCTCCGGAGGCTTTCCTTGAGCCTCCAGGAGGGTGAAAATGGCCTCCCTGGGCTCTGGAGACTCTCCGGAAGCTCAAAATGGGCCCATTTCCAGCCTTCCTGAACTTCCAGGAGGCCCATTCTCCACCCTCCCGGAGCCTTTGTGCACGCTCTGCACTTACCTGCATCCAAAACGGGCTGCGTGGGGACTCCTGGGACGGGTGGCAGGGACGGGTGGGCAGGGCCAGCAAGGTGTGGGATTTGGGGGTTCTCCAAACTGCACAGAATCGTAGCTAGGGGCTCTCCCCAACCCCTGCAAAACCCCAGCAGCCCACCCCTGAGTACACTTGACCTCCGATAAACTATATTTTTCTCAACCAATAGAAACAAGGATCGTTTCTCTTTCGAAGTTTAAGTTGTAGCAAGTCCGTCACTTGTGAAAGTTTTACTTCTTGAATTAATTTGTTTCCTGTTGCCTGGAGGACTCATGCATTTCTTCCAACAATTTTTTTTTTTTGTGGGGGGGAACAAAGTTCAAGAAAATGCAAGGAAAAATATATATCACCAACATGCTACAAACATGTGAAGATTCTAGTGTGTGCGCACTCCGGAGCCCAGCTATACATTTATGTTACACTGTAAATGATGGTGAATTATCTATTCTCCTAATCTAATTAAAATATGCAGTCTATTTAATTCAGCCTCTTTCATCTGCCTGAACAGCAATGACCTGGTTAATCAGCTATAGAACAAGACTAAACACTTGGCTTCATTTGATTCCTCTGGAGGGATTATTACAACCAGGAACTGCTATACTTCAGAAGAGATTCGGTATTAGGTTAGTGAGATGTCTTTGTCAATGCAAAGTTGCTCAGATATCCTATTAAGCTTCTACACCTGTTGAATCACCTCAGGGTTAAGATATTATCAGAAACTCAAGAGAACGTAGCACATTTTGGAGGCTGATGACTAAGTAGAGGCTGGAGTAGAAGTTCACGTATTCCATAATTAATCTTTTGTATCTTCAGTTTTGACAATGGAGTGGTGTGGTGGCCTAGAGGTGAAGCTCTTGCCTCACAGTCAGGAGTTAAAAGTAGATGATGATGACCTTCAGCTTTGACAATATGGTGTTTTAATCTTGATTCAACATAACTGGATTAGACTAAATATTCATCTAGTGCTTTTCTGTCACAGGATACGTACCGTTTTTAAAACATTATAGCGCATAGAGGGTGTACTAACAACTGGTTGACAAGAATACCTCTTCCTGGCAGCGTACATTATGTTGTTTCTTGACACTCCTTCTCTGGATGAAACAGGTGGATTCTTGTGTGTTCTGATCTAGATTTTTATGAGAATCTTTCTGAAAAAAAGAAAACCATCAGGGGAAAAATGCTCTCTGGACTAAAGAATAGATTATTATGAAGCCTGTTTTGGAAACTCGCTGCTTTTCATTATCGATTGCGCTCTTACTACCCATATAATCAGTACCCAAAGTCTAAAAATAGATATTTTATCTGTATGGCTGATTTAAATCAAAACCATCTGCACCTCTATAACTGTCTGGTTTGGTTCTGCAACCCAACAGGACAGACACAGACTTCAGAGGGTAATTAGGACTGCAGAAAAAACAGTTGCTACCAATCTGCCTTCCATGGAGGACCTGTATACTGCACGAGTCAAAAAGAGGGCTGTGAAAATATCTACAGACCCCTCACATCCCGGACATAAATTGTTTCAACTCCTTCCCTCAAAACGACGCTATAGGGCACTGCACACCAGAACTACTAGACACAAGAACAGTTTTCCCCCAAACACCATCACTTTGCTAAACAAATAATTCTTTCAACATTGTCCAACTATTTACAAAGTCTGCACTACTATTACTATTCATCTTCTCATCACTCCTTATCACCCGTCCCCTCCCACTTGTGACTGCATGACTGTAACTTTCTCGCTTGTATCCTTACGATCTATATTGACCGTTTCCTATATTGACCGTTTCCTAGTATGATTTGATTGCTTATTGTAGCGTGGCTTGGTGGGCATGGCAGGGGAAAGTTACTGCAAAATTCCCCTTCCCACCCCACCCCACTAACCTGCTTTTCAGCTCCATTCTCCTGTGCAGGGCAACCAAAGTAGACCTAGCCGATCAGCTGGGATTCGGGAGGCAGAGAATAGATGGGGTTGGCAGGGCCAGTCAGAGGCGGTATTTGCTGGTTCTCTGAACTACTCACAATTTCCACTACTGGTTCTCCAGAACCGGTCCAAACTGGCTGAATACCACCTTTGCTTATGACCGTTTTCCCACAGTTACAACCTTTGCATTACCCCCATGATCATGTGATCAAAATTTGGATGGTTCCAAATTTTGGAACTGGTTCTTGGCCACTGTTTCATATTTATGACCATTGCTATGTCCCAAGGTCATGTGATCCCCTTTTGCGACCCTTCTGAGAAGCAAGCTCAATGGAGAAGTTAGATTCACTTAACAACTGGGTTACTAACTTATCAAGTGCCGTGATTCACTTAACAACTATGGCAAGAAAGGTTGTAAAATGGGGGCAAAACTCACTTAAACAAATGTCTCACTTGGTGTGATGACCCAGGGTGGGGATACAAAACAAACACAGTCACAGAAAACAGGTGAAGCCCCTTTT
Source organism: Notechis scutatus (assembly GCF_049901735.1). Taxonomy (NCBI): domain Eukaryota; kingdom Metazoa; phylum Chordata; class Lepidosauria; order Squamata; family Elapidae; genus Notechis; species Notechis scutatus. The sequence continues at coordinate 52,797,968 of NC_142012.1, read as the reverse complement.
ATTCCTTCACTTTGCTTCCAAGCTCTGAATATCTTTGACAGAAGACAAAAAAAAACTCCCACACAGTTACACGAAGAAGGGGAAAAACAACACAAACCAGGTAAGGTAAGGGCTGGAGGATGTCCACAGATAACACACACTGGGAAGGACGCCAAACTCAGAGAGGAACTATAGAGATATTTACACGATTTGTTTCCAGCGTTTGCCAGTACGCAGGTCCAAACTCTTATTCAGTTGTCACACCTGCAGCCCATGAAGAGGATCAAGGCCCTCTCCTCCCAAGTAGACCACATCTCTCCCTTATCCTCTCCTCCCTGCATGCCCTAGGATGGAGAGGGGATGGGCCTGGGTCTCCTCTGACTACCCATCCAGCCTCTGCCCTTCCCCAGCCTCCTCCACAACCTCCGGAGCCACAGTCCCACTCTCTGTTGGCTGTTCCTCTTCTTCCTCAGTCAGTCTCCACCAGGGGCATGACACTTTGCAACAGAAATGTTGGACTCCCTTGTGGTCGTAAGCCAAGGACTACCTGTACTTTTTAATATGAAGTCAGAAAAAGAAAAAGAAAAAAATTCAAGAGGAAGTGAATAGCGCGAAAGAAATAACTAAAAGAAAAATAGAACGCAAAGAAGAAAAAGCTATCAAGAAACAGCTTCTGACCTTCTTTAATTTTTCAATCTCATGTAAGTGGCAAGTGTATGATTGAACAGAGTTGACCTGAAAGAGAAAATGTGTGAACGAAAGTCTTTGCCATGTCATCTTGATGCACTTTCTGACTCCCGAAATTCTGCTGTTATTATGGCACAAGGCCATAAAACATAAAAAGAAGCATCAATAATTTAAAAAAAAGAAGACGACCAAGAAACATGCCGGAATTGTAAATGCAGACTGCAGACATTATCTGAATGGTGCAGGTTACAAAACCTTTTGTATCTTTTACACAATCTTTGTTGTTGTTGTTAAAATCTACAGTGTAGGAAATGAGGCTCTGGCCAAAGGCTGTCAGGCTGTTGCTCCATAATACCAGCCTATTTATTTACCTACAAATAAATATGTTTTATTTATGCCAATAAAACTTAAAACTTCTGCTTCGTGATATTTTTTAGGGTGAATTGACTCCTTCCTCTTTGTGACAGCCTCTCAAATTCTGGAGAACAGCTATCATGTCACTCCTAGTCCTTCTTTTCTCTTAGACTAGCCAAACCCAAATACTGCAACTGTTCTTCCTATATATTTTAGTCTCCAAGCCTTTCATTATCCTAGTTGCTCAATTGCTTGGAATAAACACACATCAATGCTATGGCTATACCTGAAATAAATTTAGTCAAATACACCAGCTCAAATCTTTAAAATTACTCACCCGTCTGGCAAGGACATCACCTTAAATGTTTGATTATTTGAAGCCCCATTTTTGATGAGAAAATTGATTTTCTGTGCTGGGGAGTAATGAGCCCATTTCTATGCCCCACTAGCAATAAATGGAATTGAAATTAAAATTCTACCTTCACGACTAATGAAGCCATCAAGTAATGTAACCTTGCACACCAGGGGAAAAAAAATTTGAAGAGCGGGCAGGGGGTCCAATATTCATATGAATCACAGAGGTTTTTAATAGATGGGAGACATTCATCCCTGGACTATGTAATTAAAATGTACCATGCATAATTAAAATTAATATAATTAAAAAAGTCCTGCATGGTTTAATTATCTTACTCAAACATAGCCTTCAGAGACACCAGAAATCTTGCTCAGATAGTAAATTTTTGTTTTTGCATTTTTTTTCTTTTAATAAACAGCTGAAACCCAGGGAAGGAGGGGTAAAACAACGGGTCGTGCATCCCCCCCCCAAAAAAAGGGTGTATGTGTGTGGAAATCAGATGTTCTCCATTAATTTGAAATTCTTGGCAACTTTTAACAATGCCCTGACTTTTACTCTAGCTGGAAGCAAACAGAAGTGCTATTCCTCTTTGCCTAATTATTCACAGTTATCCAAACACACACGATCAAAATTGGAGTCGGGATAACAAATGGAAAGCGAGGCTAATGAGAGGTGAGTTTGTCGAAAATTAAAAGAACCTAACCTCAGCTACTGGGCTGGCAACAGAGGAATCATTCCCTATCCCTCCATACTTCGGTCTTTAATTCTGATTTCTCCATCCCCAATTCTTATTTGGTAGTTACCCAAAGTTCAGAACTGAAAAAATTACTGATCAGCAAGTAGAAAAATAGGGACCCCTTTGGTGGTAAGGGAACAGCGTTCCGTGTGCCTTCAAGGCATTTAGTCCTGCCGGCCACATGGCCCTGGAGACGTCTTCGGACAGCGCTGGCTCTTTGGCCGTGTAACGGTGATGAGCACTGTCCCCTAGAGCCAGAAATGACTAGCGCCGATGCGCGAGAGGAACTTTTTAGTTCCACAACTGGAAACTTATTGTTACTGCTTGAAAATTAAATAGCAATAGCTATAGCACTTAGACTTAAATACCGCTTTATATTGCTTTATAGCCCTCTCTAAGCGGTTTACAGGGTCAGCCTCTTGCCCCCAACAATTTGGGTCCTCATTTTACTGACCTTGGAAGAATGGAAGGCTGAGTCAACCTTGAGCCTGGTGGGATTTGAACTGCTGAATTGTAGGCAGCTGGCTGCAGAAGTGGCTTGTAGTACTTCACTCTAACCACTGCATCACAGATCACAAATGCTTGATCATAATGGTTTCTCAGGACTCCGACCTTTCTCTGCCTTTGGGCTGTATAGTTTGTCGTACCTTTGAACATATCCTTCAAATATTGATCCCTGCTCCAAAAATATCTGAAAGCTATTCATAGTCCTTTGTGCTAAAAAAACAATGGAAGTTCCATTTCCTGCCAAAATCTTGGAATCAACCCCGGAAGGATACCGCCAATCTATTTCCTTTTTGAAACCTTACAGTGTTTGGGGGCTGATACATTCAAACATTTACAAGAAAAAAAAAATCAATTTCTATATTATGGTTGAAAGCAGGGGTGGGATTCTACCGGTTCTGTTTACCTCTGTAGAACCGATAGTTCTGAAGAGCAGCAGACAGAGAGCATACATAGAACCAGTTGTTTTGTTGCTGCTGTTTTGGCCCACCCGCCCACCTGGGCTCTTACCTGACCTTTATTTCCTGCTTTTTCAACCGCAGCTGCTTTGTGCGACACAGCTGCAGTTGAAAAAGCAGGGGGAAAGGGCTTTTCCAACCACTGCGCACTTGCACGCAGTGCTGCTCAGCTGTCCGGGCAGCTCAGCAGGTCATAAATTGCACTCACGCAACTCATGCACATGCGACGCAGAGCAATAGAACTGGTAGTTATACCGGTTGGATCCCATCCCTGGTTGAAAGGGTACTCTGGTAGGACAACAAATAAAACTGGTAATCCATATATGAATGGTTGATATAAGAAACATCAATATTTTTGGGGAGAAACCAAATCCAATGAGATATGTTGGGATAGTCATATATAATGTTATTGACTGTTGTGGTGGAATGGTGTCTGGATTCCCAGCAGGGAGGGGCTGCCTTCCAGAGGGCAAGAGACAGCAAAGCTTATATAGTTTGGTTGGGAGAAAGATAAGATACTTTATTGTCATTTTTTTACTGTGGGCACATTGGCACACATTAAAAATGAAACTCTATTGCCTGCTCTCAGGTGTGTACGCATATGTAACACGTAGAAAGAGAGTTTTTTAAAAAGCTACACAATTCTCAGAGTGTATCGGTAGTTACGCAAAAAGATGTGCTTTAGTCTGGCAAGATTCTGTCTGTAGGTAGATAGAGAGTGAAGCGTTTACTCTGTGTCTACTTTTTGATCCTCATTCTGCCTGCTCTTTCCCTAACAGATTATTAATCACATAACTCTTCCTTCTGCCTTTCTTCTCATGTATCCGAGCACAGAGCTTTAATCCTGCCTAGGCTTTGCCTGTTGTGTATTTCCTGAAAATAATTCTTCTTGTTCAAGTTATGAAACCGCTTCACAAAATATTTCTCAGATCAAATCCCTGCGTAAATAGAATGCTTTCCATTGTTTCTCTTTTTTAAAAAACACATTTTTATTAAATCATAAAGTATTATAAAATAAAAAAGTAAGTAAGAAGTCAATGAGGGGGGAAAGGGAAAAGGGGGGAAAAGTGAAAAGGAAAAACAGGGAAAGAAAAAAAAAGCATTGAATTCTGACTCTCTCTGTTACAGTAAAGTAAGGCATTAACATCAAATCACATAACAGTATGAACAAGTCATTTCTATAAAGATCTGTCAATCTAATCTGTAAAACCCAAAGTCAAACTTTCATTCTTTTCCACATCAAGCACCTAAGTTCAGAAGCAGTTTCCATGTGGAAACAACTTATATTATTTTCTTTAATCATAGTAGTCAGTTTTACCATTTCAGCCAACTCCATCAACTTCTGCATCCATTCTTCCATGGTAGGAGTCTGTTAAAGTTTGCAGCATAAATTCACACCAAGAAAACACACAGATGACTGATTCAGCAGAATCAGTAACTTCTTTATATACATAACAATATGAGTAAAGTTTACAATACCATTTGTAGATTCTTTCAACGTAACATAACATAAGCAGCAGCAGCAGCTCAGAGCAGATTTCAGTTTTTCTTTAGTTCAGCAGGCAAGCAAGACACACAGCAGAGGAGAGAAGCAATTTCAGTTTCAATAGACAGACTCAGAGTAATGGAGAGCCACACCCAAGCTCCTTCTAGTTTCAGTTTCCAAACAGTCCTCATTGGCTGGTCTGCCGCATGCCTACTCATTGGCTGACCTTGTTACGAAGCTCTATTCTAGTTCATGAATATACTCTGACAGAAATGAAGCGTCCTTCCATTTTTGTGCGTACAATAGTCTTGCTGCGGTCAACATATATAGTAACAAAGTACCTATGGTGGACATGTGACAAAGCAAAAATAAAATTGGACTAGGATTCATATTTTAATACAGAAAATTCTGAAAACGGAGATAACAATGAAACTAGAACTTTTCCTCTTGGGCCTAATCCTCCAAGGCGGATGAGTCTGCCTACCGAGATGAGGTGGACCAATGGTTGCTTTCATGGTGTGGAGACAATTACTTGGTCCTCAACACCAATAAGACCAAGGAGCTTATAGAAGGAACAGATCAGACATCCAGCCCTTGCTTATCAATGGAGACTGAGGGGAGCAAGTGGCCAGTTTTAAGTTTTTGGGTGTTACCCTAAAAGACGATCTGACCTGGGGTGCTCACATTGCAGCCCTGGTCAAAAGGGCCCAGCAGAGATTATACTACTGAGGCTTCTCAGGAAACAACAACTGAATGGAAAACTGCTGGTGACCTTCTACCGCTGCACCATAGAGAGTATCTTAACTTACTGCACCTGCGTCTGGTTTGCCAATTGCACCGGGGCAGATAGGAAAGCACTCCAGAGGGTTAACATCATTGCCCAGAGGATCATTGGCTGCCCTCTCCCCTCTTTGGAAGAGCTTTATAGCTCCTGCTGCCTTAAGTTCAAAATATTCTCAAAGATCCATCTTGTCCTGGGCACCCTTTTTTTTGGACTATTACCATCTGGCAGCCGGCACAGGATAATAAAAACAAGGACAAATAGGCTGAAAAACAGCTTCTATCCCAGGGCAGTAGCTCTGTTGAATTCTACTGTATGGTACACTGAAGACGGTATTTAATTTCATTTTAAGATATGCAGTGACAATAAAGTAAACTAAACTAATGAAAAGAGAACTGGAGAAAATAATTGGAACTCTGTTACTCTACCTGTCATCGTTTCTCAGTTATGTATTGTCTCGGGTTTAAAGAAGTGCATAGGGACACGTTCAGCTTCTGAGGTAAATTCTCATGTGAACTGTTCCGAACTAGCAGGCTCGTAAGCCTGCAAACCTGACTGGCCCTTTCCACAGCAGGCTCGTAATCCTGCATATTTGATTGGTCCGTGAACAGCGGGTCGTGATTGGTCGTTCCCGGACTGATCCGATTGGCTAGTTAACGGGCTGCCGCGATTGGACGCTCAAGCGCGGCAAACTTAAATCATTGGGCGCTTTGACAGCAGCGAGCTCTATAAAAGGAGCTGCTGCTGCAGACTCATTGCGCTGTTTTCTGAAGTCACTAATAAAGAGTTGGAGTCACTATTCGATGTCTCGTCTCCGTTATTGCGCCCACTCTCCAGGACAGAACATGAACGTTCAGCTTTCGTTTCCATAACTCGCCCTCCAGACACGTAATTTTCACAACCTCTGTCCAAGTTTAGAGAAGACCTTCCTCTAGCGATGTTGAGGGGGTCCGATCTAGTGATCTTTTCATGAAGCTAAATCATTTCCAAGAAGGTCTTCAGATCTCCTCCTTTTGTTGAAAGATGACGCAACCCTGCTCTGAAATTTCCTCCGAGCGATTCATCCATTTTCTTTCTTTCTTTCTTTCTTTTTTTTTGGTTCTAGAATCTGCCGGGGTTCTTTTCAAGCAGAGCCATTTGTTATCCTTATTCAAAATGCTTGCATGCTCACACACAAAAGCCAGGATTGTGGTTTGCGTTCACCACACCCACTCACCTGGGGCGGGGGGGACCAGAGAAGAAGCTTCATCTAACAATGACGAAAGGGAAAAAAAAAGAAACTGAAATAACCCCATATTTCACACTGTTCTGTAAGGGGAAAAAGAAAGAAATTCATAGCCCGAATACAGCTCATGCTAGAGATGATTGATGTGAGGAAGAATAATGATGAGAAAGGGCCTTCATTTCATCTTCCCTAATAGAACATCCTGACACATCTTATATCAAAGGCAAACCCTATTGTATCCTGGATTATTTTTTAATTTTTCTGAATAGATTATTTAAAAATCCCCCCTTCTCTTTAACGACCGGAAATGAAGAGGATGCTGACATGAATGAAACACCGATAAAAGGAAACTGAGTCCAGGTAAAGTTTAGTGACTTATCCATTGTCTCACCCTTCAGGTGAAGAAGGAGAGTGACATCTCGTGAGTGGGAAAGTGGCATTCTGTAGAGATAATGTGTCCTACATTTATGAAGTGGCCACATCCCAAGCTGAAGCAAACCTGGGGTGAAGTGAGATGTCCCAGAGCTGAAAGTTGTAGGCGCACCACACTCCATTTTGTCCTCTCAACAGTCCTGTCTAATATTTATTTATTTGTATGTTTGTTTGCTTGTCAAACACATACAAGTTAACAAGTATAAGTATGAACATAAACAGGAACGAAGGAAGTAAATGCAGGTAAATGGGGACAGTGAGGCAGGGACGGTAGGCATGCTGGTGCGCGTATGTGCGCCCTCTTTAAGGTCCTCTTAGGAATGGCATGAGGTCCACGGTAGACAGTTTGAGGTTGAAGCTGTGATGGGGTTGAGGAAGTAACCATGGAGTCGGGCGTTCCAGGCATTGACCACTCTGTTGCTGAAGTCCTATTTGCACTACTCAGGTGACCCTGAGGCCATCTCCAACTGGCCTCAATGACTCTCTAAAAGAATGCAAATGACCAGCTGTCTGCAAGGAGTACAAATCCTTCCATTCCCCATCATCCAGTCAGAGCTGAAGAAGCTTCTTGGATGAGAAGCAAAACCTCTTCAAACAAAAATCAGAAAGTCCAGTTGCCTCTTGAAAAAAAAGCACCTTTGGGACAACCATGAGCTGGATGACTGAGAATCTCAAAAAGACATTTTTGACTGCATACAAACTCAGGGGATTCAGAAGAGGTGGTATTCAGCCAATTCTTAGCCAGTTCTGGAGAACCAGTAAAAACAGAAATTTTGAGTAGTTCGGAGAACCGGCAAATACCACTTCTGATTGGCCCCACCAACCCATCTATTCTCTGCCTCCCCATTGAATCCCAAGTGATCGGCTGGGTCTCCTTTTGTTGCCCTGCACAGGAGAACAGAGCTGAAAAGCAGGTTAGTGGGGTGGGGAGGGAATGGGGATTTTGCAGTATCCTTTCCCCAGGAGTGGAAAGGGAATGGCGATTTTACAGTATCCTTCCCCTGCAACGCCCACCAAGCCCAGCCACATGCACCAAGCCATGCCCACAGAACCAGTAATAAATTTGTTTGAATCCCACCACTGGGCTACAGCCCTAATCTGAGTCCATTTATAGAAAAGCTGCGGCACAAAGAAGGAACTGAGAACAGAAATTGTAACAAGTTGTTCCCATCTCAGAATTTCCTATTCTGGGTTTCCCCCTCCCCCACCCCAAAATATGTGTTATCCCTCCCAGTGTAAAATTAATTGCAACCGATAGTCTAGCAAATGGGAGGAGCATACATAAAGGTGCTTTTTGATGTGCAGGAGTTCCTAGAAGAAGCTCAGGAGCAACACCGTCTCATGCTGAGTTGCAGGAACCTCCCCATTTCCTCTCTCTCCTCCTTCTAGTTTCCTTTGAGACATTCTACCTTTGAAGGTATATATATATATTTTTTGAAGAGCCAGTAATTTATTCTTCTGCTGTACATCCATGGCTTATCAGCATACCCAGCACCTGAGCTGCTTGCAAAAGTTTCACCCTGAATACCAATGTAAAACGGATCTCTGAAGATCATGGGCATAATGGAAGCAATCCTGCCACAAGTGTGCAGGGATTCCTCAACAGGTAGCAGCACTAGGCTCTCTTAAGAATCTGACCTCGAGTAAGCACCCACAGAGATAACTACTACTAATAGAGGGACTCAGTGGCTAAGACGCTGAGCTACTAATAGCGGTGGCTCAGTGGCTAAGACGCTGAGCTTGTTGATCAGAAAGGTTGGCAGTTCAGTGGTTCGAATCCCTGTGACGGAGTGAGGTCCTGTTACTTGTCCCAGCTTCTGCCAACCTAGCAGTTCAAAAGCACGTAAAAAAATAGGAACCACCTTTGGTGGAAAGGTAACAGTGTTCCGTGCGCCTTTGGTGTTTAGTCATGCCGGCCACCTGACCACGGAGACGTCTTGATATGCGTCATCCTCTTCTTACTCCTTTCATAATTACTTTGATTTTTTTTTTATTCTCTCTCTCTCTCTCTCTCTCTCTCTCTCTCTCTCCTTTTTCTTTCCTTTTTGTGGTTGCTGAAAATTCAAGGAAACAGAAGGCGGCATGAATATTAAGTAAAGCCTAATATCAAAGCAACATTTCCAACTAAAAAAAAGGTAGACTTGAAGTCTTCAAAGAAATTACACAGAGTGTGCTGAATTCCACCCCCTCCTCTTTCCCTGCCCCACCCCAATAAATTCAAATAATTTCACACGCCAAACGCTAAATGTCTAATTATGGATCTTTTGAGCTTATGCTTCACAGCAGATGTAGATTCACCTTGGCAGTCGGTTTGAATCTTAGGAAAGTTTGTCCAGGAGTTTGACAAATGGCACAAGAAACTGTGGGTACAGAATTAAACACCCAGCTGGAGATGCCTTTGGCTTAAAATAGTTCTTTGAGTCTCAGCCTAGAGTTCTCTGATCTGGTAAGCTGCTTTCCAAATAAAATTGCCAGCGGCTGGTGCCATCAGCAGCCGTGCAAAGGCCCATCAGAACGAGTGGCACAAATTTTTCATTCTTTTTCTTTTTTTTACTTTGTACTTCTGTGCCATTTTCCATTTGTCACTGCCACAAATGTTAGGTTTTAACAAAAAAAGCAGTAGGCGAATTAAATAACGTGGCGTTGAACAATTTATATTACAAAGGTAGTGTCTTCCTTGAAGTGTTTGACTGGCTGAAAGACTGCAGATTGACAACAACGATATAAAATTGCAGAGTTCAGTTAAAAGATGGTAAAGTAATTTATTTTATTTTTTAATTTATTTTATTTGTCAAGCAGGTATTAGATAACAGGTATAAGTATAAACATGGTTATGAATACATGAAATGGACATGAATAAAAGAAACATTAGGACAGGGACAATAGGCATGATGGTGTGCTTATGCATGCTCCCTACAGACCTCTTAGGAATGGGGTGAGGTCAACAGTAGACAGTCAAAGGTTAAAGTTTGGGGGGTTTGGGGAAGAAACTACAGTCAGGTAGAACATTCCAGACATTGACCACTCTGTTGCTGAAGTTGAATTTCCTGCAATCAAGTTTGGAGCGGTTAACATTGAGTTTGTATCTATGGTGTGTTCTTGTATTGTTGTGGTTGAAGCTGAAGTATTCATTGACAGGTAGGACATTGCAGTAGATAATTTTATGTACTACACTTAGATTGGACCAAAGGCGGTGTAGTTCTAGGTTGTCTGGGTCTAAAACTTCAAGTCTGGCTACCATGTTACGTGTATGTTGTAGATGTGAGTTGTAAGCCACAATTTATTTGTGTATTCAATGGCCGAGCTAAAGGCAGGGGTGGGATTCAACTGGTGCTACTACCGGTTCGGTGACTATGTTTTGTTGTGCGTGCGTGTAAAAAAACCTTAAGCTGTGCCGCCCAGAGAGCTGAAAAGTGCTGCGCGCAGGTGCACAGCATTTGAAAAGCCTCTTTTTTCCCCACTTTTTCAACCTCAGCTGTGCCGTGCAAAGATTGAAAAAGCAGGAAATAAAGGACGGGTGGGCGGCTGGGCCAAACAGCAGCAAACACAGAACCGGTTTGGTGTCAGCTGCTCTTCAGAGCTACCAGTTCTATAAAGCTGGACAGAACTGGTAGCATCCCACCCCTGGCTAAAGGGGTGATAACGCTTCTCTTTGGTTCATTAAAGCAGATGTGTCTTTCCAGCTTCGTGAGGATGCTGCTTTCATGATTTGGAAAGAAGAACTTGGTGTGCATTTCTATGCCTTCTGAAGGACTTTTGTGTGTGTGTGCCAGAGTTAGAAGTTAGACCTTAGAGGTCTTCTAATTCCAGTACCTGTTCAGGCAGGAAACCTTATACTATTTCCCAAAGTTGCTCTTTTTCAAGAGGCAAATGGACTTTCTGGTTTTTCTTTGAAGAGGTTTCACTTCTCATCCAAGAAGCTTCTTTCATTCTGACTGGATGGTGGGAATGGAAGGATTTATATTCCTTGCAGACAGCTGGTCATTTGCATCCTTTTTAGAGAGGGAAACAAAACAACCACTTCCTAAACGCATGGCACAACCTAGGAGAACAAACACATCGAGATTAATTCCATCTGCATTTGAAAGACAAAGGCCACTCTCTTGAAGACAGCAAAGTCCACATTGTGGACAGAGAGGACCTCTAGTATGAAAGCGGGTGTCAAGCCTGAAATTGACATAGGTGTAGCCATTTTAGTTAGGCTTAGTGTATATTCTTTTTCTTACTTTCTCTGTGGCAGTCATGGGGAAAGGGGTTTCGGGCTTGCCACATTCTTAAGCGGGGAGGAGTGGAGATAGAGAGAGAGTTGTTTAGGCTAGGTGATTCTTCTTCCCGTGGGAAATGAGATGTCTGTGCTTAGGCCCCTTGAGGTGGTGATTTATGACATCAAGCAACATTGAATTACTTCTATTGGAGAATGTGACTTTTGGGGGGTTGTTTCTAATTTCTAATATTGTGGGGTAATTCTGAGTTGTGTCAGATCTGGAATTACCACGGACTTTGCCAATGTGATGCTTTCCTAAATAAAAGAATTTGTCTTGGAAGATGGACTTTGTTCTTTTCTTTTTAAATGGATTTCATCACTTGGAAACCTGACATTATTCCGGATCTCATTATTCTGGATTTCATCACTTGGAAACCTGACAGAGGGTCAAAGAGGCCAGTATGTCAAACTTGAACGGCCCTCTCTCAACAGATGTGGAAGGGATACAACATCTATCTCAACTCTACAACACAGCTCCTTTCAACAGTTCCAAGAAATCTCCACACCCCTTTGCACCCCTCAGGTGCGAAGAAAAACAAGAAACTCCAGTTGCCTCTTGAAAAGAAAAAAAGCACCTTTGGGACAACCAGGACCTGAATGGCTGAGAATCTCCCTGGACAATTCATGGAGAAAAGCTTTAGGAGAGCTTTGCATTAACCTACAGGAGACAAAATGACATACGTTTCATTCTAAAAAGAGCAGATCCATCAGTGTTATAAATAAACAGTCTTTCAGAACATCTGTAGTCAGTGTTTGGACAGCTCATCTCAATCTTTTCACTTCAGAGATCTGCAATTTACTTGTCTTGCTCCACTTTAATATTCAGATTCTTTTTACCCTCGTAGTCATTTCCCTATCATCTGGGGCCTCAATTTTTCTTCCATCACCTTACACACTCTAATCTCCTCCCACTGCATGACAGGAAAATGTTTTCCAGGTTATTAGCAACCATCAGTATTTCACATATTAATTTATTGCTCCGTGGATTAGAATGGACACTGCTAGGTTCTTTGAGTCAACCCTTGATTGGGCAGGAAGAAGTTTCTAGAATTGTCATTTCTTGCTCCTGTTGTGGCATACTGTATTACTGTGTAACGGTGTGGTATGCTGGATGCTCTGCAGTGGATAAGAAGATGCTCCAGAGAGTTATAAACACAGCACAAAAAAATCATCGGCTGCTCTCTTTCTTCTCTGAAAGAGATCGTGAAGACCAGACTCCTCTCTAGAACACTAAAAAAACCTCCACAGACTGTTCTCACCCTGGACATTCATATTTCAAACTGTTAGGGAGACATTATAGGTGTCTTAAAATGAGGACTAATAGATTGAAAAATAGTTTCTTTTCCAAGGCAGTAATTGTCTTGAATCAAACAGTGCATTTGTGATTTAGACCTATTATTATTATTATTATTATAGCTATTTAAATTTTTAAATACTCTGTTAGTGTATTTGTGATGCAGTGTTTGGGGCACTGCGCTGGAGTAGCTTTCAAATTTCATTGTATTCGTGGAATGCAATGACAAGTATTCTATTCTATTCAGAAGGTGACAAATGGCTTATAAGGTCTCAGTAACAATGGTGGCATGAAAAGAAGTAAAATGGAGCAAAATTCATGTACCTTGCTTAGCAACAGGAATTTTGGACTCAACTCTGGTCGTAAGGCAAGAGCTACCTCTGTTCAAAAAGGAGTTGAATTCAAAAGAGACGTTGAGACTTTGGAAAAAGTGCAGAGAAGAGGAACAAAGACGATTAAAGGCCTGGAAATTAAAACATATGAAGAACGGTTGCAGGAACTGGGTTTGGCTAATCTAGAGAAAAGAAGGACCAGAGGTGACATGTTAGCATTATTCCAGTATTTGAGGGGCTGCCACAAAAAGGAGGGGGTCAAATTATTCTCCAAAGCACCAGAAGGCAGGACAAGAAGCAATGGATGGAAACTAACCAAGGAGAGAAGCAACCTGGAATTAAGGAGAAACTTCCTAAGAGTGAGGACAATCAACCAGTGGGACAGAAGTTGCCTTCAGAAATTGTAGATGCCACATCACTGGAGATTTTTAAAAAGAGACTGGACAGCCACTTGTCTCAAATGGTGTAAGAATTAGAATTAAGGAGCTTTATTCTGAATTTAGTTACAGAGTTTACTGTCTTTAGAAATGCCTAACTCGCAGAAGTAGTAGAAATATAGTTTTAACTATGGTTTCCTTCAACTGTAAAAATAGTGCCAAGGATCTCCTCATGGACACTTTTTCATCAGTTCCATTCCCCAGAATTTCTTCTTCTCCACTGAACAACTGAATTCATTTCTTTCCAGTTCATCTGCCCAGAAGAACTCTACTGAGGCAATTTTTAGAACAATACTGGTACAATATCACTAAAGCCAATGAAATATTGAATATACGGCACAACAAATTTGTTGAATTTGAAGTCTACGATGCCTGCAAATTCCCTCTGTGTTTACTTGGTGTTTTATATTTCTGAGTTTTGAGGGAGGGGGGTTGCTTCTTTTCCCTTTGTTTTTTCCCGCCTTCCTTTTTTTAGGAGGAAAGAGAAAGAGAGGAATTCAAATTTGTTGCTTATTTCCCAAGAAACACAGGAAGCGGGCGGACAAAGCAGTAAGCACTAAGAGCAGAAGTTAATTTCAATAATTGTAATTGTGGGTGGTTATTCTATCTACTTAGAAGATGAATTTGATATTATAAAAGTTCTTCTCAGTTCGTGACTCTGTCTTTTATCAATGTAAGAAAAGCACATGGGTACCAGGAACGAAAAAGAAGAAGAAGAAAGAACAAACAGACAGAAGAAATGGAGCATCTAAGTACAGTAATCAGTCAAGTAGACCTGCAATTCTTAAGATGACACTGATAAATCCTGAAAAAACTTTAAGCAGATGTTTGTTCTTAGCCTTGCCAGGCATGGATTACTTCACCAAAGAAGACGAACAAAAAACGTTCTGTGTGGCTAGACGGTTGGTGTTTTTAGCGGCATGGCCACTCACTCCAAAAAAGAAAAAAGAATTATACAACGGCCTTGAAAATTTTGAAGAACATTCCCAACGTGAAGCATTTGAAAGACTTCAAATGCTTCAAATGAATGATGTCTTTTGAGCTGTTAGAAATGAAGTTGGGCGTGGGTTAGGCAGCAGATACCTGTTGGTTTTTGTCCTTCATAGAAGATTGGGGTTTAATTATTTGTATTTTATTTATTCCATTCCTACCACCCCCATCTCAACCAATATTTCTGGTGGCCCCAAAGGGTTGATAAAGACTTCTGCAACAGGCTAACTTGGAGGTCTCCAGGAGGTGGGAATGCATTCAGATACGTTCTGGAATTCAGACTGCGGCACGCTATGATCAGGAATCTGGAATTTTGTTGGCTGGTTAACTTTGAACCACTCAATCTCTCTTACCCTAAATTAATTCAGAGAACTGTCATACGCTGAGAAGGGAGCCTGGCATTAATATTTAAAAAATATGTTCAGTCCTTTGGGTGAAGGACGCCATAAAAATGCCGTACACGTATAATTTCTCTCCTCTCCTGCATCCAATGTCACGTGCTTTTAAACTGCCTTGGCCTGTTCCTACCCTTCCTGATTCTGTGACTAGCAACACATCTAGCCATTTCGTTCCTTTATAATGCTCAGTAGAATGTCAAATGATACAGAATGCAGAAACAATGTTAAGCAGTCACGGCTGCAAAATGAGGATATTTGATTATTAACTTTTCAGCATTCTGGGGTCCGGTTGCATTGATGCTCTTGCTACCAGTAACCTTCCTGGATTGCTTCATTGATTATGTACTCTCCGGAGTCCATGTTTCCTGCATTGGATGAAGAGAGCACATCTGGCCACTTTTTTGCAGAGGCACGGTTGACAGCGTTTTAACAAACTGCATCCCTGTTTGGTTTGGTAGCCGCAGAGCCTCAGATAGAAAGTCCATACAGAGACTGGTGAGTACAGTGGAGAAGATTATAGGAAGCTCACTTCCCGTTATTCAGGATACTGATTATAAGCGCAATATAGAGCTCAAAGCATTGTTAGAGACTCCACACACACACCCTTCACAATCTGTTTCTATTGTTCCCCTCTGGGAGGAAGTTTCAAAGTATCTCTAGAAGGACTCCCAGATTCTGTAACAGCTTTGTTCCTTATACCGCATGCCCTTTCTGTCACCAATGCAGAGTTTTGTTCAGCAGATATATTCTAATTGTGTTTACAAGACGGATGTTATAAGGAACCAAGACTGCTGGCTAATTCTGCCGACTATCAGCAGTTTGATTCTCACTGGCTCAAGGTTGACTCCGCCTTCCATCCTTCCAAGATGGATAAAATGAGGACCCAGATTGTTGGGGGCAAGAGGCTGACTCTTTAAACTGCTTAGAGCAGTGGTTACCAACCACTGGACCGGGGACCACTGGTGGTCTGTGAGAAAATTTTGGTGGTCCTCAGAGAAATGTCCCCCCCCCACAAAGCACTCCCCCCAAAGCAATTAATCCAGGCTGCACAGGAACACAAGGCTGCACTGGCCACATGGCCCACCCACCCGCTGGCCCTCACCTTACCTTGAGTAGAGCCACATGAGCTGGAACTGGAAGGTAAGACCAATGGCGAGGGAAGGAAATCCGCCCCGGGGTGGCTTGCTGACATTGGTGGGAAAGTCGGTCCCATATTCTAGAGCTGCAGTAGTCACAAGACTGGCCCTTTGGTCACCCCAGAGAAGCTCCTCCAGTCCATGGCAGGCCGCTGCACCCAGGTGGAATAGCAGCTACTCCGGGATGACCAAAGGGCCAGTCCTGTGACTCATGCAGCTCTGGAATAGGGGACCGACTTTCCCACCAGTGTCAGCAAGCCACCATCAGTCAAAATTCATATTAGTGGTCTGTGGGATTTAAAATTATGAGTTTGGTGGTCCCTGGGGTCGAAAAGGTTGGCGACCCCTGGCTTAGAGAGGGCTACAAAGAACTGCGAAGTGGTATAAAAGTCTAAGTGCTATTGGTATCGGCGGTTTAGATGGCCTGCTTCCCTTTTGGTTCGTACGCTGGTTCTAAGTCAATGTCTCTGTTGATGGAGCTGTTGGTAGAATGCCAAGCTCCGATAAACTCAGCTGCCTGGTGGGTTTTGGTAGCACAATGCTTGGCATTGTGACTTGGACTGAGAACTTTCCTAATTTCATCGCAAAGCCATTAGTTCAAAGTCACTAAGGTTAGAAAGGTCAAGGATGTGTGTGTGTGTGTGTGTGTGTAACATTTCTGCTTAGTCCCAGCATTTCTCTTGAGTTTAGCAAAATGTTATTTAAATAGAGAGAGAGTACTGTAAGTCCTCCCCCATCCAAATATTGCCACCTAGATGCTTAAAACCAATGTTTCGGTTATCCCTGTAATTCAGTGGGTTTTCTTTTAACAGCCTCTGTGTGATAATAATCAAAAAACAACTGGAGACATGTGAACAAGAACTTTATTATTAAGCTTTTGCAAAAGGAAATTCTGCTCATGACAGAAGACATGGTTCCCAGGAAGGCTGGGGTTTATATACAAGTTCAGATATACAGTCTCTGCCCCTTTCCTGGGTTCACAATTTATCCAAGCTACGTATCTCCCTACGCAACACCCATATTATTATAGCATAACATCTGTTTCCTTGTTTTTGGAAACTACCCTCGTTCTCATGGCTTCTTCTTCTTGTTACGGTCCTGTTATGACCATCTGTAATACAATAGCTCACTAACCAGTTCCTTTCGGGTCAGGATAACCTAGTATCTCTTACACATACCCTTATGCCAAAAAGTACAGACCCATGTTCTATCCAAAAGCCTGACATTTACTTTAGAGCATAACAAGTTACAAAACAGTACATGTTTATTGGATATAGTTATATAACTGTCCAGTAATCAGTGCATAGTTCAAATATCGGATAAGTATGGCTTCCCCTCTGTTCTTCATTTCCACAGGTGTAACTCATAATATGTAATATCTACATATAACACTCTGGGTTACCTCTGTGAAATTGCCATGGAAACAGAGAGAAATCTTTTTAAAAACTTCATGCAATGTGGATTGGTGCTAAAGTTCTGCTGCTGTGGCTTTGGTTTTCCATCATCTGCCTGCCTGTGGTTTTCGGCATGTTTCATAAGCGATGTGAAGGCAGGCTGATTTCCTCTTCTTTATCGCACTGATTTTATAGGTTGTAGGATCTGATGTGTCCTTTTTAATTCCAATATTGTTCCATGGATAAGGAGAGACGCATCTTTCTGGATCTCAGAAGGCACTCCTCTCTCCTCTCTCCTCTCTCTCTCTCTCTCTCTCTCTCTCTCTCTCTCTCTATATATATATATATATATATATATATATATATATATATATATATATATATATATATATACATATACACATACACATACACATACACATACACATACACATACATACATACATACATGGGGGGTGCTTCAAAATTTTTAGCAACTTGTTCTCTGCCCGGTTGCTGGGTGGGCGTGGCCATGGTGGGCATGGCCTAGTCACCTCCTGAACCATGGCGGGGGGTGTTTTTGCCCTCCCCGGGCTCCGGTGGCTTTCCTCGAGCCTCCGGGAGGGTAAAAATGGCTTCCCTGGGCTCCAGAGGCTCTCTGGAAGCTGAAAACGGGCCCATTCCTTGCCTTCTCTGGGAGGCCAGTTTTTCGCCCTCCCTGAGCCTCTGTGTGTGCCCTATACTTATCTGGCTTCCAAAACATGCTGCGTGGGGACTCCTGACAGGGGTGGGGTGGGCAGGACAGGGCCAGCCAGGAGTGGGATTTGAGGGGTTCTCTGAACTGCACAGAATCTTAGCTTAGGGGCTGTCCCGAACCCCTGCGATCCCCCAGCATATATGTATGTTTTCTTAAGTTTTTGCGGGTATTTATATGTATGGTATTCAGCTTTGTTCGGGTATTTTCCCACGTCATTATAGTTGTGCTTTTAAAGTTGTAGCAACGTTTCGGCAGAATCTCATCTGCCATCTCTCTCTCTCTCTCTGTGTATATATATATATGATATGATATGGTATTCAGCTTTGTTCGGGTATTTTAGCTTCCTAATAAATGATAGCCGTCCGTTTACTCTCAGCCAAGCCGCACTAAAAGCCTCCAATACAGGAAACATAATGTTGCCAGCCAATCAAGACAAAAAAAAACTACAAAACAGACAGAAGATATTAGAAACACCAATCAAACGGAACACAGCAAACTCCAAGACCAATAAACACAGACCAAGACTCCCAACCAATCAGGATGAAGAAAAATCCATTCTGGCACAGCAGTAGGCTAGCACCAAATTTAAAACAGAAACGGCTGTGAAAGTCTGACTCACAGACAAACACTATACAGAAGCCTGATGATGGCAGATGAGATTTTGCCGAAACGTTTCTACAACTTTAAAAGCACAACTATAATGATGTGGGAAAATACCCGAACAAAGCTGAATACCATACATATAAATACCTGCAAAAACTTAAGAAAACAAATATATATGGTAGAATATATAGGTGAGCCTAAAGGCAAACCTTTTCTTGCTTTATTTCTTCTTGTGAAGGTGAAAAGCATATTTTTTTTAAAAAAAAAAAGCAGGGAGGAGAGAGTTATGCATTAGAGCATTGTGGTGCTTTACTGAAAAAGCCGCATTAGAAAGGATTTTAGAGTGAGCTAGTTTAGTCCTTGGAGAAAAATTAGTGACACACAGAAGTTCAACATTTCCTTCTGGATGATTTTATGGGCTTTTTTTATTCATCAAGAAAAAAAGGGGTGGGGGCGAACCATAAGGATGCATAGCATAATCAGATTTTTTCCCTCCCGCCCTCAAATATATATATTTAAGGATAAATTTGGCCTATATAAATGCAAAATATTTTCTGGGTGTCGGTTTTAAGGCTGCATTCTATAAGCCTTTCCAACCGAAGCAAATCTTAGGCTTTGTTGTGGTGATATAATACCCTGCTAAAACAATATATTGTCCTGACTCTAATTGCTATTCTCTGTGTTTTGCAGCTGACTAACGAAATATATCGTCTGGGAAACTGGATTAGTGGGTATTTTTTGAGAATGATGAATAGTCAACGCCACGCCTTTCCCAATTCAAGGTTACGAGACATCTCCTTCGTGTCAGCTTCCTAGTCTCGAGAATTGATCAAGATGCGTTGTCCTCGACTTATAGCTGCAATTTGAACCCAACACTCATGTTGATAAGTGAGGCATTTGTTAAATGAGCTTTGTCCCTCTTTGACAACTTTTTCTTGCCATGATTGTTATGTGAATCGCCATAGTGGATACGTTAGTAACAAGGTTGTTGAATGAATCTGGCTTCCCCATAGACTTTGTGTCTGGCTCTGGACACACCGCGACACACGCCGGAGACTGACACCAATGTCGGGCGGTGGGAAGAACTGCCATTTACCTCGTCACCGCACCAGCAGCTGATGCTAAGAGCGCTTTACAACCCTACACTCCGAGGCTTACTGACTCCACACTGCTCAAAGACCACACAGGGTGGGCTCCAGATGAAAGCTGGGTCCCGACAGCCAGCTGACAGTTGCGCTGACTATGGAGAAACTAGGATGATGTCATCAGAAGGCGACAGGGGGATTGCAGCAGCTGATGGTTGCATTGACTATGGAGAGACTAGAATGATGTCATCAGAAAGCGACAGGGATTGCAGCAGCTGGAATGTAGCAGTTAACGCCCAGCTGACTAGAAATAGGTGGAGGCTAAGTCGCAGGGAAAACGATGTCATTGGTCCGACTTAAGCAATGGTATATAAAATCATACATTGCAGCAGCTGTCAATGGTACTGCAGCTTGAACTATGGAGAGACTAGAATGATGTCATCAGAAAACCGCAACAGGGATTGCAGGAAATACGCTGGAGCAATAGAGTGGTCAATGTCTGGAATACTCTACCCGACTCTGTAGTCTCTTCCCCAAACCCAAAAACTTAACCAGGACTGACCTCACCCTTTCCTAAGAAGGGGCGTGCATAGGCGGTGGCCCTGTCCTGATTCTATTATTTTTCTTATATGTACCCATTTCATATATTCACAACTATGTATACACTTGTACTTATTATCTTGTAAACAATTGACAAATCAAATAAATAAATAAATAAATAAAAATAAATGAATGGCCATGGTGATGGGTAATCACAGAACTGAGCACAATCATAGGATAATAAGAAAAGGTGGTAAGCACACGGGTGAAGGAAGCTGCTGTGAGTCCTGGTGTTTTTTTCCAGGTGGGAGACCAAGAGACCAGAGGCAGCTGAGACTTAGTTTGCCAGAAGATCGCAAAAAGGGATTGGATCATGTAACCCTGGGACACTGCAACCGTCATAACTATGAATCAGTTGCCAAACATCTGAATTTTGATCACCTGATCATGACAATGCTACAAAAGGTTGTTTCTGAAAAACGGGCATCAATCACTGTCCCCAGTGCCGTTGTAACTTTGAACAGTCACTAAATGAACTGTTGTAACTAGAGGACTACCTGCAGTAACTGTGTTTACAGAAAGGGCACAGGAAGCCCTAGAGTTATATGCTAGATAAGAAATATCTATGCAGATTCTCAGTTCATCTGGGACATGGTTAGCCCAAAGGTGCTTTTTCAAGAGGCAACTGGACTTCCCTATTTTTCCTTTTGAAGATGTTTCGCTTCTCATCCAAGAAGCTTTTTCCGTTCTGACTAGATGGTGGGGAATGGAAGGATTTATACTCTTTGCAGACAAGCTGGTCATTTGCATCCTTTTTAGAGAGTCGTTGAGGCCGCTTGGAGGTTCATCTGTGTCCTCAGGATGCTTCTTTCCAGAAGCAGCTGGACTTTCTTTGAAGAGGTTTCGCTTCTCATCCAAGAAGCTTCTTCCGTTCTGACTAGACAGTGGGGAATGGAAGGATTTATATTCCTTGCAGACAAGCTGGTCATTTGCATCCTTTTTAGAGAGTCGTTGAGGCCGCTTGGAGGTTCATCTGTGTCCTCAGGATGCTTCTTTCCAGAAGCAGCTGGACTTTCTTTGAAGAGGTTTCGCTTCTCATCCAAGAAGCTTCTTCCGTTCTGACTAGACGGTGGGGAATGGAAGGATTTATACTCCTTGCAGACAAGCTGGTCATTTGCATCCTTTTTAGAGAGTCGTTGAGGCCGCTTAGAGGTTCATCTGTGTCCTCAGGATGCTTCTTTCCAGAAGCAACTGGACTTTCTTTTAAGAGGTTTCGCTTCTCATCCAAGAAGCTTCTTCCGTTCTGACTAGACGGTGGGGAATGGAAGGATTTATACTCCTTGCAGACAAGCTGGTCATTTGCATCCTTCTTAGAGAGTCGTTGAGGCTGCTTGGAGGTTCATCTGTGTCCTAAGGGTCACCTGGGTAGTGCAAATGGGTGTGGAGCAGAGGTGGCATTCAGCAGGTTCGGACCAGTTCTGGAGAACCGGTAGCAGAAATTTTGAGTAGTTCGGAGAACCTGCAAATTCCACCTCTGACTGGAGATTCTGCAGTATCCTTCCCCTGCCACGTCCACCAAGCCACGCCCACAGAACCGGTAGTAAAAATTTTTGAATCCTACCACTGGTGTGGAGCCTTCTTGGAACTGCTGAAAGGAGCTGTGTTGTAGGATGGAAATAGCCTTCTCAAGGAAAGGAGGCAACATTTTTACAAGTCTGGAGGCCTAGGATGTTAAGGAGAACAGGAGTGTCTGCAGATTTTTTTTATAGTTTTCCTAAATGTGGACATTTTCTGTCTTGCTTTATGGAGAGGCTGCATCTGATTCACTTGGAAGAAAGCCACACGAGGGCCCAGATTCACTGCAAGCACATTGTTGAAGAAGTAACAGTAGTTGCTAATTTCCATCATCCATTCATCATAAACCAGAACATTACATTCCTATTTAAAAAAAATAAAATAGAAGAAGCCTAACATAAATGAACAATCTATATAGCACTTAGACTTATATACCGCTTCACGGTGATTTTACAGCCCTCTCTAAGTGGTTTACAGAGTCAGCCTCTTGCCCCCAATAATCTGGGTCCTCATTTGACTGACCTCGGAAGGACGGAAGTGCTGAGTCAACCATGAACCAGTCAGGATCGAACTGCTGGCAGTGGGCAGAGTCAGCCTGCAATCCTGCATTCTAATGACTGCGCCACTATGGCTCTATAGGATGTTATGATATGTCTTCTGATCTATCTGAAAAATGTAGACCCTCAGTGAAATTTTGGAAATGTATTTACCCTTTCAGCACTAATTGGAAAGTTTCAGAGACAGGCATCTTGTCTAACATCAACTGAATAGCATTTTCTTCCAACTTATTTGAATTGAAAAAAACATATTTTGCTGCAAAGTACGTGAACTCTGATGGCTATTTATTCATAGTTACGCTAAATAATGCTGGCTGTTCATCTCTCCTAATCTCTGTTCTTCTGATTCAGATAGATACTTGGAGGTTCCCCTCTTTCAATTAGGGCATCCTTCCACAACAGCACGAAGCCGACTCCTTGTCCCGATAAACCCTTTTTATTTAGTTTACATTGAATTCCTCTCCAGCAAAGACCTGGACAACAGTCTTTCAAGATAGTTCACAGTTACAGACCTTTATCAGTCTTGGAGAGTTGCCAGGCTGATATCTTTCAGATGCCACACTGTAGCAGATAATGCTTGGCAAGAACGCAGGAACAGATCTTCACCCAAATGAACTAATTGTTCATTTGCAAAACCCCACTCCCCTTTCATTCCTCTTTATTCCCTATCGGAGGGGCCATTCACCATCTACCTGTGCCTTTACTCCCAAGTTGACCCTTGTTCCTTAGCTGTTCCCTTGTCTGGCAGCTTTGTGCATACGCACACTGGGAACAGGCTCCAGCTGTTCTTCTTCCCCACTTATTTCTGCCTCCGAAGGCAGCTGATAACTATCGGATGGCCCTGGCCCCATCTCTGCCTTTGATGCAGAGCACTCTGATGCAGAGCCTTCTCCAGATTCTAGGACTGGCCCATGTTCCTCCCCAATCTCCCTACTGTCCGAATTTGCTGCCAGGACACAGCACCTGGGAGTTGAATCACGCACCTTTTAATGTGGTTAAAAAGCAATGCTTTCCAGAATGACAATGACCACTGCATGTGCCATTGAAGTATCCTTCATCGGGATGATATTTTAAAGGAAATTGGATTAGCTACTGTATAATACCAGTCTCTCCTCCCTCCACCCCTGTTTCTCTTTTGGTTTATTTTATTTCTGGACCTAACATTTCATGGACAGTGTTTAGCTGGCCATCAAATATACTGTTCAGAAGTCTAGCGGTGCCTTGAGGAAGAGAGCCAGAGTTTGTACCTAAGGACACTGCCGAAGCAATAACTAACACTAATTGCAGAAATGAAACTCGGTTAATTTATTATTTCATGGGCAGCTAACGTGTTTGAAATTCTGTCAAGGTTAAACAATTTATCACTTGAACACAACCACAGGGGAATGGGGAAGACCAGCTGCTGGGATGATGACTGCTTATTAAGAGCAAATGAACGGGGTAATCTGGGGACTTGTAAGAAATGTAGATTTAGTTGTTGAGATATAATGATAGGCAGGGCCACTCGCCATAGGAGCTTCTCCAAGGGCTGCTTCGGTGGCTTTGGAACCCCAGGGGCAGCTCCAGGAAACGGAAAATAAATCTAATTATAGATCTCGTAATGGAGAGATTTATCCAGTAGTCACTTGCAACACAGAGCAGTAGGTAAGTGGAAGCTGCAATCTTTATGATTTAGAATCTGTTGTGGTTCTGTTGTGGTTCAATGGCACTCAATGTGTGGGTCTCAGTGGAACAGCATCTACATCAGAGGCGGTATTCAGCAGGTTCTGACCAGTTCTGGAGAACTGGCAGTGGAAATTTTGAGTCGTTCAGAGAACCAGCCAATCCCATCTCTGACTTGCCCCGCCAACCCCACCTATTCTCTGCCTCCCATTGAGTCCCAGCTGATTGGCTGGGTCTCCTTTGGTTGCCCTGCACAGGAGAACAGAGCTGGAAATCAGGTTAGTGCGGTGGGGTGGGAAGGGGATTTTGCAGTATCCTTCACCTGCCACGCCCACCAAGCCACACCACGCCCACCAAGCTACCCCCACAGAACCGGTAGTAAAGAATTTTGAATCCCACCGCTGATCTACATGGAGGAAAGCATGCAGTGAGGTATCCCAAGGCTCTGACTTAAGCCCAGTACTTATTTATTTTATTTATTTATTTATTTGATTTGCCAATTGTTTACAAGATAATAAGTATAAGTGTATACATAGTTGTGAATACATGAAATGGGTACATATAAGAAAAATAAAAGAATAAGAGAAACAATAGGACAGGGACGGTAGGCACATTGGTGCACTTATGCACGCCCCCTACTCTTCAATATCTTCCACAATGATTGTGAAACTCATCAAATTTAGAGATGACAGCAAGCTGGCAGGAATTGCCAACACTCCAGAAGATAGGCTCAAGATCCAGAAGGATCTTGACAGACCTGAAAATTGGGCGCTATCTAACAAAATGAAATTCAGCAGTGAAAAAAAAGTAAGGCTCTACATTTAGGCAAGAAACCCCCAATGCATAGGTACAGTATAGGTTCAGTAGTAGTAACTGTGAGAGGAGTCTTGGAGTCCTAGTGGACAATTGCTTAACTATGAGCCAGCAGTGTGAGGCAGCTGTCAAAAAACCCAACACAGTTCTAGGCTGCATAAACAGAGGGATAGAACCAAGACCACGTGAAGTGTTAATCTCACTTTACAATGCCTTGGTAAGGGCACACTTGGAATACTGCATCCAGTTTTGGTTGCCACGATATAAAAAAGATGTTGAGACTCTAGAAAGAGTGCAGAGAAGAGCAACAAAGATGATTAGGGGACTGGAGGCTAAAACATACAATGAACAGTTGCAGGAATTGGGTATGTCTAGGCTGATGAAAAGAAGGACTAAGGTGACATGATAGCAGTCTTCCAATATCTCAGGGGCTGCCCGAAAAAAGAGTGGATCAACCTATTTTTCAAAGTACCCGAAGGTAGGACAACCTAGAACTATGGAGAAATTTCCTGACAGTAACACAACTAAAAAAATCACAGTGAACTTCTGTTCCACTGATTAATTGTTCTCACTGTTAGAAAGTTTCTCCTTAATTCCAGGTTGCTTCTCTCTTGATGTTACCAACCATTGTTTCTTGTCCTGCCCTCTGGGGCTTTGGAGAATAATTTGACCCCCCCTTTCTTTGTTTGGTTTGTGCTTCTTGTGTTTTGTTATCTCACTCACCTTGCTAATTTCCAGAGCAAGTGTGTGTGCGTGCATACACAATGGTGTAAATGTGTATTTGATACCAGGAGCAAGTCAAAATGGCCTCCAAGGGTAATGGAGAGGGGAATCTAGAAGCTGCACGCCCCTGCTTTCAACCTACTGTTGATAAACTCATAGACAAAAATTTGCTGGGAGAAGAGGATAATCAATATCTTAAAGTTGGAATGGGTGAAGATAATTTTAATAGAATAGAATAGAATAGAATAGAATAGAATAGAATAGAACAGAACAGAACAGAACAGAACAGAACAGAACAGAATAGAATAGAATAGAATAGAATAGAATTCTTTATTGGCCAAGTGTGATTGGACACATTTGGTGCAAATGCTGTCAGTGTCCATAAAAGAAAAGATACATTCACCAAGAGTCAAGGATCATAAGGTGCAACACTTAATGATAGTCATAGGGTACAATCAGCAATCAAATCATACTAGGAAACAGTCAATACAAATCGTAAGGATACAAGCGATAAAGTTACAGTCATACAGTCACAAGTGGGAGGGGATGGGTGATAAGGAGTGATGAGAGGATTAATAGTAATAGTAGTGCAGACTTTGTAATAGTTGAACAGTGTTGAGGGAATTATTTGTTTAGCAGAGTGATGACTTTTGGGGAAAAACTGTCCTTGTATCTAGTTGTTCTGGTGTGTAGTGCTCTATAGGGTCGTTTTGAAGGAAGGAGTTGAAACAGTTTATGTCCAGGATGTGAGGGGTCTATAAATATTTTCACAGCCCTCTTTTTGACTCGTGCAGCATACAGGTCCTCCATGGAAGGCAGGTTGGTAGTAATTGTTTTTGTCTTTGCTATGGGCTGCAGATAAGAGGAAAATAACATTTTGGGGAACATATCACTTGAAAATAGATACTGGGGCATATTTACTCTGCAGAATGTACTCTCAGGCAAACAGGCAATGAAGCTAAATTGCTTTGGTGACATCGGTGTCCTTGAATTTCATTACCCCTCCCCCAAAAAGTACGTTTCTTAAAAATTTTTGCTTTTCTTTTTTGTTCTTGATTTTTTTCATTGGTGTTGTTTTCTACTGGTGAAAAATCCAAACAACCTAATGAGCTTTTAAGCTATAAAAAGTCCTAAGTTGGAAATAATTTCAGGATTCCATAAAGAGGAACTCTTTAATATTTCACGAAGCGCGACCAAAATCACAGCATGATTGGCCCTGTAGCCTTTAAAATGTAAATGTATTTTCTGCCTACAGAGTAAGGGAGAGAGACTGATAGTGGCTCTCTGTGCGACCTGATTTTTCCATTTAAGAAACTGTGTTTTTACAACAGTGATATAAGAGGCCCTGTATGTTCAAAGGAACACATTTTGGAAGAAGCATTAGGTTATATGTACAAGGAATGTGTTTTGTTTTGGACATTAAAGATGCTTCATGGTTTATTTTGGTTTAAACATTTTCTGTTTGAACTCAAAACTGAAGAACAGCATGAATAATTGCATATATAGTATACTGCCAGTTGCTTTAAAGATTACCATAAATTTCCTTGCTTGGCTCCTTAAGCAAAATCCTGTGATCTAGTATTTTACCCTTGTGGTTGTTTAAAAGGTGGAAACAAAGTTATAAACTTGTTTGTTTTGCCAATAAGGAAGAGGAGTCAACGGCATTTTTAAAACTCTTCTTGGTGCAAAAATTCAGGAGCCTTACAGGTGATAAGAGGAAGAACGTTTCACAAGGTTTCTATTTGTTCTTGAAATAATTCTATTAACACGCAGCACAAAATATGCAGAGAAAAATCATAAAGTCATTTCTGTCCTTGAGTTTGAGTTATTTTCTTGCAGACATTTCGTTACCAAGCTAGATAACATCCTCAATTCCAGTAAAAGAACAGTGGTGGGATTCAACCAGTGTAATTACCAGTTCGTCCGAACCAGTCCATACCGGCTGAATCCCAGACCTGTAAAAGAGTCTAAATAAGCTAACACTGTTAAGGTACTCAGAGAGCACCAAGGACCTCCAGTGCTCCTCCTCCTCCTTTCTGGCACTGTTGATGTTACCTAGCTGGGTCGTGAAATGTCTGCAAGCACAGTTCTATGCTGAGCTGCAAATATTCTCTTCTATCCATACCAAGTTCTTTCTTTTTGTAAGTTGAAGGTTGGATGTTCTGCCAAATGTCCTACATTGGGTGGAGTGCACTGCTCCCATGTGCCAAGAGATGTCCATGAACACAGAGGCAAAATAGATCACTGTTCTGATCCAAGCCTCGTTCAAATAAAATAAACACAAAGTATATAGAAAAGCAAACCTTTTTAATGCATCTCTGTGATTTCTGTTCATTCACAGCAAAGAGTCATTAAAACTAATTGTCCCAGATAAGAGCAAGCCCTTTCAAGGTTACGAAAGGCTGCAGAAATACAAGATTAACTGTAGAGAAATATTCCAAACCAAAAGACTCCAAACACGAACCAGAACAGACAGGACTTCCATGAGAACTTGGAGTTGAAAGAACTTCTTTGCTTCCTGCAAAGAAGCCAACCCCGAAGGACGGCTTTTATCCCTTATGGGAGGAGCCATCACCTTGCAGCCTTACTCCCAAGTTGCCCGTGCTGCTTCAGCTGCTTTGTCCTTTGAGCAGCCCTACGTTCATGCACACTGAGCACAGGCACCCCGGGGTCCTCTTTGTCACTGCTGCTGGACTCCACAAGCTCTGAAGGCAGCACCCCACTCTCCGATAGTCCCTGCCCTATCCCTGCATCACATGTAAGCCCCTCATCCAAGTCCTCGCTCTCAGAGGCCTCGGCCATCCACACCTGCTGCCGGCGAACCACAACAATCACCATCCAGCATCCTCCTTTAACTTCCAATATTTTTGGCAAAAGTCAGACTTATTTTTGTTCAGGCAATTCCTTTCATGGGGGAAAAAAAACCATTGTTCCTTACCTCTGAATAAGTTTGCTCAGAATTAACTTCAGCCTATGTGGAAGAGGCTTGCAAAATTTTAAATTTGCATAGGGGTACGGATGACCCAAATGGCTAATAAGGGAATTGGGAAACAGTTTTGCTATCTCTGCTGTTATTTGTCACATCTGCAGAGTTCTCCTAAGGTTTTGCCCTTGAAGCTGCTTTGTATACATTTTCCATTGTTGTCTTATTGCTTTGGCACTAAAATTGTCTTGCGGAGGAGTGACTCAGAAGAGCGTAAATTTCTGATGAATTGGAAGATCAATGCAGAGTTGCACTGAACTAACTCAAGGCAAACCTTCCTAAGGACCAACGTCTAATATCCTAAGGAAGAGAGAATGGAATAGAATAGAAAATAGCGTAGCATAGCATAGCATAGCATAGAGCTGGAAGGGACCTTGGAGGTCTTCTAGTCCAGCTCCCTGCTCTGGCAGGAGATCCTATACCATTTTAGACAAGTGACTGTCCAGTCTCTTCTTAAAAACCTCCCCACAACTTCTGAAGCTGTTGCACTGGTTGATTGTGCTCACTGTTAGGAAGTTTCTCTTTAATTCCAGGTTGCTTCTCTCCTTGGTTAGTTTCCACCCATTGCTTCTTATCCTGCCTTCAGGTGCTTTGGAAAATAGATTGATCCCCTCCCTCAAATACTGGAAGACTGCTATCATGTCCCCTCCTAATTCTTCTTTTCTTTAGACCAGCCAAACCCAATTCCTGCAACCATTCTTCATACATTTTAGACTCCAGGCCTTTGATCATCTTAGTTATTCTTCTCAGAACTTTTTACAAAGTCTCAACATCTTTTTTTGTAATGTGGTGACCAAAACTCGATGCAGTATTCCAGCTGTGGCCTTAACTAAGGCTTTCTAAAGGCTTAGTTTATAAAGGCTTTATTTTTTTAAAAAAAAACAGGTTATATATTCAGAGAATCTTACCAGCAAATAGTTGAAGCACATTTACTTATCCTAATGCCAAAGAGAGTTTTCTAGATCCCATTTAATCTTTTTTTTTTTCTGAGTAATTTGGATACAACAATTTTCTAATTCTCTTTGTGAGTCGATTGAATGGGTCTGTATGAGACAAGTACTGTTTTGATTCTCGCTCAAGGTATATCAAGTCCTTAATTAAAAAAAAAAAGATTGCCAGGCCATGGTAAATTCACCTGGATGAATCTTGTTTTCTGGTTGATAGAACCTTCAGGGTGATTATTAATATTATTACTTTATTGTCAGAGTACAACATATATACAATGTGATTGGCTGAGCCTCCCTTCGTGCACACACACCCAACACAACTCACAGTGAGGAAAGAAGTCCCTAACCCAGTCCCAATCTTATTACACTATGTGACCTTGTTGCACAACATGCCAGCCCTACAAGTCTGTCCTACTATGTTGACATGAAGTTATTTTCCATTCAGGAGTCTGACAGCCCAGGGGTAGAAACTGTTCTTCAGCCTGTTGGTGCAGATGGCTATGCTTCTATATCTCCTATCCGATGGTAGGAGAGTGAAGAAGTGCTGACTGGGATGTGAGTCATCCCTGAGAATTTTCCTTACTCTTCTAACGCAGTGAGTCCTAGGGAGATCATCTAGAGGTATCAGGGGACAGCCCACAATGTTTTGTGCTGTGCTCACCACCCTCTGTAATGTCTTTTAATCCGTGGCTGTCAAGCCAGCAAACTACACTGTCATACAATATGAGAGGACACTTTCTGTCATGCCCTTGTTAGAGTTGGACTCTGAGGGAGAGGAGGAACAGCCGACAGGGAGTGGAGGTGGGGCTCCGGAGGTTGTGGAGGAGGCTGGGGAAGAGCAGAGAGTGGTTGGGCAGTCAGAGGAAGAACCAGGCCCATCCCCTCTTCATCCTAGGGCACGCAGGGAGGAATGGAGAAGAAAACAACCTGGCTTATGAGAGAGGAAGCAGCCATGATCCCCCTCATTGGTTGCAGCTGAGGAGAATAGTATATAAGAGAGACAGTCAAAACACACCATTGCCAGAAGCAAAGTGTGTTTTATTTTGGGCTGAAGTTATCTTGGTTGGTGTCCTTCCAACAGACTGTGCCTTGTTATCTCCTTGAAGGTGGTAATTACTTATCCTGGTCCGTTGTTGGAACTTCCTTCATTATAGTTTGTTTTGGTTTTTTATTTCACCTCTATCTGCTCATTAAGTTTGGACTGTATTGCTTTCTTTTGAAGACTATTTTTGAGTACGTTTTATCTCTGAGAATAATTGAGCAGTGGGGCCAAGTTGGAGGCATTAAAGGACATTTATTTACGTTTTGGATTTTGTTATGTTTGTGTTACACTCTGGGTCATCACACTTTCTATTGTGGACCGGTAAAAGGAGATCATCAGTCGTTGTTCCACTTTATTCTTTCACAAAACCCTGAGGAAACGGAGTCTCTGTTGGGCCTTTCTGGCCACCTGGGTTGTGTTGATTTTCCAGGTAAGATCTTCGCTGAGGTAGACGCTCAGGAATTTAAAGGAGGAAACACTCTCCACACAGCCCCCCTCGACATAAAGTGGGACAGGTTCCTCTCTCTTCTTCCGGAAGTCTAACACCATCTCCTTTGTCTTGCTGATGTTCAGATGCAGGTTGTTTTCCAGGCACCATGAGGATAATTTTTGAACCTTCCCCCTGTACGCGGTTTTGTCTCCACCTGTAATGAGACCCAATACGGTGGTATCACCTGCGAACTTAATGATCACAGTGGATGATAGCTTACGATACGTAAGGATCACACATCATTTTGCTTTCTTTCTTCTTTTTTTAAGCAAGACTTCTCAGTAGGCTATATTTTTAATGGGAATCGGGATGAGGTAAATGACATTAAATTTTAGTTACTATTTTATGATGTTCCCTTTTATGGTTGGTGTTTCCAAGTCTGTAATCACCTACTTAAAACTGCCAGCGGAGAAATGAAGTGCTCACTCTGGCGTGGAGTCCAAAGTACTTCTTCCAAAACATGTTTGAAGCATGTGTGGATCCAACCATCAGGTGACTTGGCTTCGTTCTTCAGAGGTGTGAGTTATCAGGAGCCACCGATAACGCTCATCCATGCTAACGCCATTAACATTGGAAGCACGGAGCACTGAAGCATTAAAGCATCATGCTTCAAATGTTTTTTTGAAACTCTTTCCAATGATTAGTCTTTTTTTACCCACTGCCGAACTGATTTTTTTTTTTAAAAAAAAGAGACCAGATGGCACTAGTTTTTCCTGTCCAGAAACCCTTGCCAGAAAGAATTCTGAATCCTGCGCTGTACTACACATACGCTGTAATTTCAAATTGTCTAACTGAAATGGGATAACGCTGTTGAGCCTGTTTAGCTGTTTTCCACAACTTCAGGAGCAATGGTGGGTAGAGACCAGCCGAATCAGAAATCCTAGACCAAGCCGAGTCCAAAAATGCTAGAGAAGCCAGGCACTCAGACAAATCAACTATCAACAGGTACATAGAAATAATAATAATAACAACAACAGAATAATAGTGTTGGAAGGGATCTTGTATCTAATCCAACTCCCTGTCCAAGCAGGAGACACTATACCATTTCTGACAGATGGCAGTCCAGTCTCTTCTTGAAAGCTTCCAGGGATGAAGTTTCCACAACTTCCAAAGGCAACTTCTGTTCCATGGTTTGATTGTTCTCACTGTCAGAAAATTTCTCCTTATGTTTAGGATGAATCTCTCCTTGATTAGTTTCCATCCATTATTCCTTTTCTGGCCTTCAGGTGCTTTGGAAAATAGCTTGACTCCTCAAGTATTAGGACACTGCTATCATGTCTCCCCTGGTCCTTTTCTTCACCTGACTAGCCATGGAACAGTTCTTCATATGCTTTAACCTCAGGGATGGGATCCGACTGGTATAACTACCGGTTCTGTCGCTCTGCGTCACGTGTGCATGCGTGTGCACGAGTCACGTGAGTCGTGTGAGTGCAATTTATGATCTGCTAAGCTGCCCGGACAGCTGAGCAGCACTGTGTGCAAGTGCGCAACAGTTGGAAAATCCCTTTTTTCCTGCTTTTTCAACTGCAGCTGTGTTGTGCAAAGCAGCTGCGGTTGAAAACCCAGGAAATAAAGGTCAGATAAGAGCCCCAGCAGGCGGGCGGGCCAAAACAGCAGCAGACATAGAACCGGTTCTATATATGCTCTCTGTTTGCTGCTTTTCATAGCAACCGGTTCTACAGAAGTGGACAGAACTGGTAGAATCCCACCCCTGTTTAACCTCCAGTCCCCTAATCATCTTTGTTGATCTACTCTGCACTCTTTCTCAACCTGTGGGTCGCCTGAAGAGATGGCTCTGTATGCCACTTGCAGCACGCGTGCCATAGTTTCGCCATCAGGGTTCTAGAGTCTCAACATCATTTTTATAGTGTGGTGACTAAAACTCGATGCAGTATTCCAGGTGTGCTCTTACTAAGGCTTTATAGTACTAGCACCTCATGGTTACTAACAGTTCTGTGGGTGTGGCTTGGTGGGTGTGGCAGGGGAAGAATATACTGTAAAATCCCCATTCCCTCCCCACTCCACTAACCTGCTTTCCAGCTCCGTTCTCCTGTGCAGGGCAACCAAAGGAGACCCAGCCGATCAGCTGTGGGAGTGGTTTGATGGGCATGGTGTTCTGTGGGCGTGGCTTGGTGGGCATGGCAGGGGAAGGATACTGCAAAATCCCCCTTCCCTCTCCACCCCACTGACCTGCTTTGCAGCTCCGTTCTCCTGTTCAGAGCAACCAAAGAAGACCCAGTCGATCAGCTGGGACTCAAGGGGAGGCAGAGATGGGTTGGGGGGGGGGCAGTCAGAGGTGGGATTGGCCGGTTCTCTGGACTACTAAATTTTTCACTACCGGCTCTCCAGAACTGGTACGAACTGGCTGAATCCCACCTCTGAACAGAGGGATTGAATCAAGATCATTTTTGGTCCCAAAGTTCTGAAATTGCACTTGGTATCTTCTTGGCAGAAGAAAGTCAATTAGTCACACCAACTTGTTCCTGCGTTCCCTTGGGGTAGCTCTTCCGAAACTTGAAAGTCCACATTTAATAGAGTTGGTGGGTGTCAGGAGCTAAAAAAGCACCTCGGATAATGGAGTAGCAGCTGCTGCCTGCTGGAATAATAGCCGAAACACAATGAGCCAATTGATGGAAAGAACAAAAGATCTTGGACAGTGCCAAGTGGAGACGAAAAGAAGTCAAGGGCCTTTGATCTCAGCAACAGTTAGCACAGCGGGAACTCCGCTCTCTTCTCCATTGAGAGAAAATAAGGTTTTGCTCAGCTCTCATTGGTTAGAGCCCTTTCAAATCGACAAGGATGCTGCATTTAAGGGACATTGCAATTGAAAAGAAAGTTGGCTTTGGCATAGGCGCTCCATCCCTGGAGGTGATTAAGAAGACACGTGCGTGAAATGGTCCAGGGTCTCCTGCTTCATCGGGGTGGGGGGAGGGTTGGCTCAGAACAGCGGCCCCCAACTTTTGGGGTACCGGGGACTGGTTTTGTAGAAAGAGGTTTTTCCACAGACCAGGTGTGTGTGTGTGGTGTTTCACGTACTTTCTGCATCCTGTTCACTTGTTTTCGTGGACCAGTTTCTGGCATGGAACAGGGGTTGGGTGTTGTGGCCCACCAGCAGCCAGCCGAGCTGGTGGTAGACTCGGACAGTGAGGAGGTTGGGGAGGAACATGGGCCAGTCCTGGAGTCTGGGGAAGGCTCTGATGAGGGCTCTGCGTTGGAGGCAGAGATGGGGCCAGGGCTGTCTGACAGTTATCAGCTGCCTTTGGAGTCGGAGATCAGTGGGGAAGAAGAACAGCTGGAGCCTGTTCTCTATGTGCGCATGCACAGAGCTGCCAGGAGAAGGGAACAGTTAAGGAACAGGGGTTGAGTCAGGAGTAAAGACACAGGTGGACGGTGAATGGCTCCTCCCAGAAGGAATAAAGAGGAGCGAAAGGGGAGTGGTGTCTGCAGGAGACAATTAGTTCAATTCATGAGGGTGAAGATCTGTTCCTGACTTCTTGCCAAGTAATTGCTGCTACAGTGTGGCGTTTGGAACCTATCGACCTGGCAACTCTCCCAGCCTGAGAAAGGTCTGTCATTCTGAAATCTCATGAAAGACTGTTGGCCAGGACTTTTCTGGAGAGGAATTCCCTTTAACCTAAATAAAAGGGGTTTTTATTGGGACGAGGAGTCGAGGAAAGTCTGCGGAGTCCGGGGAGGGCAATCCTGCCCCCGCCATGGTGCAAGAGGCCGACTAGGCCATGCAACCAAGCAGAGAATCCTTTGCTAAAGTTTTTGAAGTCCACCCCTGATTGTCACCGGTCTTTTTCATAGCTTTCCAGCCTTTTGAACAGCTATTTTTGGTGGAGGGAAATTGCACCCAACCAAAAATGGAGAAGTGCTCCGACAGGAAACACAAAAATAAATAAATATGTCCTTTTCATCTCGTGCCTGGATTCTGATGTCCGCAATTCTGTCTTTTGGACTAAGTTTTCATTGCTCATTCATAGCTCCTCGGAAGCAGGAGGCTGCCTGGCTGGGTACAAAAAGGCCCCCCTCGTTTCTTGGAACTCTCCTCTGTGTGTAAATGTGTTCATCCATTTCCAGTTGGATGAACGGAAAATAATGACATTTCGGTGTTACCAAGCATATGAAAAATCCCAAACCGTTTTCTCGTGTCGTCCTCACGAAACATAGATTTATGGCGAGTTAAGGTTAACGTAAGCCTACCTATATCCTTGGAGGAAAGTAAGGAGTGAGTCCGACATAACACTGTGTGTGATCTAATAGTTTCTGATTTAGGGCCTGGAGATCCTTGGGACCCATTTCTGCCTGGTGTTTCTGCTCAACTGGTAAGAATTTGTCTTCTTCGGGAACCTCAAAGGTGGGTCAAACAATCAATGAATCAGAATAAAGCTGGAAGGGACCTTGGAGGTCTTCTAGTCCAACCCCTTTCTCAAGCAGGAGGCCCTCTACCATTTCAAACCAGTGACTGTCCAGTCTCATCTTAAAAACCTCCAGTGATGAAGCACCTGCAACCTCTGAAGGCAACTTCTGTTCCACTGGTTGATTGTCCTAAATGACAGGTCGTTTCTCCTTCATTTCAGGTTGCTTCTCTCCTTGATTAGTTTTTTTTAAATTTTATTTTTATTTTTATTTATTTTTGTCAAGCGATTATAAGATAACAGGTAAAAGTATAAACATAGTTATGAATACATGAAATGGATACATATAAGAAAAATAAAAAGAAACAATAGGACAGGGACGGTAGGAACATTGGTGCGCTTATGCACACCCTCTTTCCATCCATTGTTTCTTCTCTTACCTTCTGGTGCTTTGGAAAAACAGTTGATTCCCTCCACTCTGTGGCATCCTTTCAAATACTGCAATACTGCTATCATGTCACCCCCTGGTCCTTCTTTTTTCTAGACTGGCCATACTCAGTTCCTGCAATTGTTCTTTGTATGTTTTAGTCTCCAGGCCTTTCATCCTTTTTGTCATGCCCCTGTCAGAGTCTGAATCCGAGGAGGAAAACGAACAGCTGACAGGGAGTGGGAGTGTGGCTCCGTTGGCTGTGGAGGAAACTGGGGAAGGGCAAAGTCCAGCTGGGCAGAGTAGGGAAGAGGTAGAACAAGAGAGGAGTTCAGAGGAAAACTCAGGCCCACCCCCCTCTTCATCCCAGGGCACGCAGGGAGGAATGAAGAAGAGAGCAATGTGGGTTGCATGGCTTATGGGGGAGGAAAGGGCCCTGTTTCCTTTCATTAGCCACAGCTGGGAATGAGAGTTTAAAAGAACTGAATGCTGACTGCGGCAGCTGCTGGGAGCAAACGTGACTTTATCCTGTGTTGCTTATCTGTGTTCCCGGCATCCTCCCAACTGTGTTGAGTTATTGCTGTGCCTTCATGTCTGGAATTCTTGTTCCTGCCCTTCCAAACTAATTACCTCATCTTGCCTTGATTGGACTTATAGTTACAGTTTTTGTTGACCACATTTTGGACTTGATTCCCTGCGGTCAAAGGCTGTTCCTGGGAGAGTTTTTATCCAGCTCAGAAGGTAACCAGGACATTGGGGGCAAAGTTGGAGCTAATAAAGGGACTCCTACTGATTATCTGACTGTGTTGCCTTTGTGCCACACCCCTTTGGGTTATCACAATCTTCGTTTCTTTTCTCTGCACTTTTTCCAAAAGTCTCAACATCTATTTTTGTCAGGCGGTGACCAAAACTGGATGCAGCATTCCAGGTGTGGTTTTACTAAGGCGGTACTAATATTTCATCTGGTTTTGATTCTATGCCTCTGTTTATGCCACCGAGGATTGTACTAGCTTTTTGGCTGCTGCTGCACATGGCTGGCCCATGTTTAAGGGATCATCCCAAATCCCTCTTAGAATTCTTGTTTATTAGCCGGGTTTCACCTCATCTGAACTTGTACCTTTGGTTTTTCCTGCCTAAGTTTAAAACCTTGCTTTTCTCCACATTAAAATTTTCCTTTTGTTGGATGGGGCTCATTGTGCAAGTCTGTTGTGATCTTTTTTGGATCCTGTCATGTCCTTCCTCCTAAATTTGAATGGCATCCCCTCAGATCCAGGGATCAGTTTTATTTCTTTCTTTTTAACAGCCCTTAGGGTGGACCCATTGTGAGCTGCTCCTTTGTATAATCTGAAGATTAATGAATGCAGAGTTCCATTGTCTCTGACTCTGTGATTTATATGGTAATGTTATTTGTGGTTTGGATTCTGTACTCTTTAACCTGGTTTGCATAAATAGGATATACAGTATAAGCTGCTCCATGGCTTGGAGTAATGCGTGCATCCTATAAATAAGTAAATAATTTTATTTTGCTGATCTTCTCCCTTCAGGAATGCAGAGCTATCATGTCACAATGTTCTCCTATCATCCTCCTTGGTCTTCCCACCTAAGAGATCTGTTCATATTTTGGAGATGTTTTATTTCAATATGCATGTCCTTGATTTGCTAAGTACCCTTACAAAGTTTTGCAGGTAGTCATGTTTGAGTCACATCAATGACAGTTTAGGCACTTTTATTTTCAGGCACAAACAACCAGAACCACTCATGGACAACCTTAATCAATAACTTCATTGTTTACCACCTACGTTACAAGAACTGCTTGTCTTCCCTTGGGAACAACCAGCTAAGATTTCATGCATGGATTACTACAAAATATGGGATAAGTTTTATGGTTGGTTAGAAAAGAGGAAGGATCAAGACAATAAGAAATGATTAAATGTATTTACATATATATATATATATATATATATATATATATATATATATATATATATATAGTAAATTTGTATGATTTTTTATATGTGAGTTAGCAATGTAAGACAAATATGTGGGTTAGGAGGATTGTACCATGTTCAATGTTTTTAATGTATTTTTTTGGTTTTTGTTTGTGTTTGTTTGTTCAATAAAATCTTTAAAATTAAAAAAAAATATTTCATGCACGGTGATTCCAAGCTAGGACCTCACTTGACTTCTCCTTTCAGCCTAGCTGGCAGTTTCCCAGCATCAATATGTATTTTGCCAGGAGATTTATTTCTCCAAATGCACAGAAACACATTTATGGAGACCTATCTGAAAGGTCTTTGAACTCACTGTTTTGCTTTGGAGAGAGATAACAAGGGTGACTGAATTATTCCTGGGAAAAAATATCTAGACTTTCACTCAAGACTCACAAGGAAGGGAAAACATCAACATTCAACCAGAGGAATAAGTTTATTTTATATTCACAGAAAACAAGCAAGTTAATTTATCAAGCTTGCCTCTTTCTTGCCTTTCCTTCTACACACTCTTCCACTTCCACATACCTCTACAATCTTCAAAATTCTTCTTCAAAATTCTGAATAAACCTTTGTCTTTCAGATGGAAAAATCACAATTCTCTTCCAAAAGGGAAATTAGAGAACTTTTGGAGCACATTTTGACACCAGGAGGGGAGGGGGTTGATCCGGGCATCGTCCCCCCCTTCCTCCTATAACGAAAATGCTTAATTGGGATTTCACTACACCTAAGGTTTGCGGCAAATATTTTACTGAGAAAAGCTACATTAACGTATGTATTTAAGGGGTGCCCGCATATAAATCGGTGCCACTGTAGGCACCCTATCAAAATTTGTGTAATTAAGTGTCAGAAAGGATTTATATGTCTATTTGTCTGTGAGGCTTGTCTTTTGTAATTTAAGCAGCAATCCTGCACGAGCTATTGCAGTTTTTGGTCAATCAATTTCATGACTCGTTTTCTGGAATGAAAAAAAGCCACAGGAGTCTGTAGCCTTCAGATGTGCCACCCTTCCCCTTACAAATAACAGGTGCATATCAGAGGAACCCATGGAAATTAATTTAAAAAAAAAATCACCTACAGCCCAATTCTTGGTATCTTTGTTTACTCCAAAGTAAGATTTCTAAAATACAAACAGAGCATTGCAACTTTACTGTGTTGACCCGGGGCGTGGCACAAAAGCAACAAAGTCACAAAAATAGGTAAAGTCCCTTTAATACCTCCAATTTGGCCCCCAATGTCCAGTTATCTTCATCTGGAGAAAAGAAAACTCTCCCAAGAACAGTTTTTAAAGGGAACAAATTCAGTCCGAACCCAAAGTACATATAAATTATAAATAAAAAATCGACACAAACCACGCTGCAGCAATTAACGAGACAGGGCAGGATAAGGAATTGCAGACTTCAAAAAATAATAAAAACACACACAGTTGGGAGGACGCCAGAACCAGATAAGCCTCGACAAACAAATATAATTCATGCTTTGCTTCCAGCAAGGTGCTGTGCACAAACACTCTTTTAAAATCCTCTTTTCCCATCTGCAGCTAATGAAGGGAATCAGGGCCCTTTCCTCCCCCATAAACCATGCAACTCACATTGCTCCCTTATCCGTTCTTCCCTGCATGCCCTAGGATGAAGAGGGGGTGGCCCTGGGTCTTCCTCTGAATGCCCAGCCGGACTGTGCCCTTCCCCAGTTTCCTCCACAGCCACCAGAACCACACTCCCACTCCCTGTCAGCTGCTCGACCTCCCCCTCGAAATCAGATTCCAACAGGGGCATGACATTTACTTTACCAATGGGCATCAATGAATCCAAAGGTCATATATGTCATTTGTGAGCTCCTGTGGTGGTGCAGTGATTAAGATGATGGAGAAGAACTTGAGAAACCTTGGTCCAAAGCCACCTTCAATGGTAAACCCAAATGAAGGTGGCGTTTAACTCTTTCACAATTCCAGCCACTTAACAGAATAACAGAACTGGAAGTTTTGGAGGTCTTCTAGTCCAACCCCTGTTCAAGCAGGAGACCCTTACAGAATCCTAGTCATTCCGTGATATTAACAGAATGGAAAAGGATAGAACAGAGTAGAATAGAATAGAATTAGAACTGAGGAATGAACAATTAGATTAGATTAGATTAGATTAGATTAGATTAGATTAGATTAGATTGGATTGGATTGGATTGGATTGGATTGGATTGGATTGGATTGGATTGGATTGGATTGGATTGGAGTGGATTGGAGTGGAATAGAATAGAATTGGAATAGAGGAATGAAGTAGATTAGATTAGATTGAATTGGATGGGGCTGAAATGGAATGGAATAGAATAAAATTAGAATAGAGGAATGAAGATTTAGATAGATTAGATTAGATTGGATTGGATTGAAATAGAATGGAATGGAATAGGATAGGATAGGATAGGATAGGATAGGATAGAGGAATGAAGAATTAGATAGATTAGATAAGATTGGATTGGATTGAAATAGAATGGAATGGAATGGAATAGAATACAATAGAATTAGAATAGAGGAATCAAGAATTAGATAGATTAGATTGGATTGGATTGGAATGGAATGGAATGGAATGGAGTGGAATTAGAATAGAATTAGAATAGAGGAATGAAAAATTAGATAGAATGGATTGGATTGGATTGGAATGGAATGGAATGGAATAGAATTAGAATAGAATAGAATTAGAATAGAGGAATGAAGAAGTGATTATATTATATTGGATTGGATTGGATTGAAATGGAACAGAATAGAATAGAATAGAATAGAATAGAATAGAATAGAATAGAATAGAATAGAATAGAGAATGAAATGAGATGGGATGGGATGGGATGGGATGGAATAGAAGAGAAGAGAACAGAAGAA
The DNA here is from genome assembly GCF_049901735.1 of Notechis scutatus. Classification (NCBI taxonomy): domain Eukaryota; kingdom Metazoa; phylum Chordata; class Lepidosauria; order Squamata; family Elapidae; genus Notechis; species Notechis scutatus. The sequence continues at coordinate 52,757,328 of NC_142012.1, read as the reverse complement.
TGAAGAATGAAGAATATGGAATAGAATAATATAGAATAGAATAAGAATAGAATAGAATAGAATAGAATAGAATAGAATAGAATAGAATAGAATAGAATAGAAGACCTAGACCTTGAAGGTCTTCTAGTCCAGCCCCCTACTCAAGCAGGAGACCCTCTACCATTTGAGACAAGTGGCTGCCCAGTCTCTTCTTAAAAACTCCCACAATTTCTGGTGCCAAGCTGTCCCACTGGTTAATTTTTGATTTCTTGGAGGAGATCTTTTACAATTTCGCATTCTTCATTTTTGATGGTCAAATCTAGCCCTCTTGAAATATTCCACGGATACCTTATGGCAATATTTTACAAAACCTCCGATCGTTTTATCACAGTTCCTGCTCCCCCATTGTTACTAATCAATAAACCACTTCTGCAGGTTATACTTATATTTTTTTTCCCTTTTGAGATCAATGTGTTACTGTTGTAGCATCCGTTCAGGTGGAATCTATAATGTTATTAGACATTAGGCTGTTTTAGTAGCAAGGGAAGCTATTCATGGTGGGTTTTTTTCTTCTTCTCATAATGGTGAAGAACTAAGACTATTGTTCCCAGGCAGCTGCTGACTTGTCAATAAAGGGAGAATTATCATATAGATATATTGCTCCCTGTGAATAGAGGCATGTCATGAAGTTTGGCTGCACTGAAAAATGGAAGATTTGCTGCAATCATTAGCAGGACCTAACAATAGCAAAAACAAACAAACAAACAAACAAACAAAAAAAAGTATTAATATGCAGAAAAATGACACGCCCACAACTTCTGAGAGATTGAAACAGATCCCCAGTCTTAATTAGGCTTAAAAGTATTTTCGGCTTTCAAAATATTACACCGTAGAGCAGGGGTATCAAACTCGATTTGATTGAAGGCCGCATCCAGGGGTGGGATTCAAAAATCCCAGCAACTGGTTCACTGCTTGGTTGCTGGGTGGGTGTGGGCATGGTGGGCGTGGCCTACTGGCACTTCTGGGAGGGCCATTTTTCGCCTTCCCAAGAGTCCAGAGGCTTCCCTTGGGATTCTGGGAGGACAAAAACGGCCTCCCCCTGGGTCCAGAGGCCCTCTGGAAGCAGGAAACAGGCCCATTTCCGGACTCCCAGAAGGCCCATTTTTCACCATCCCAGAGCCTCCGTGTGGACCCTGCACTTACCTGAATCCAAAACGGGTTGCGTGGGAGACTCCTGGGAGGGGTGGGACAGGATGGGCGGGTCCAGCCGGTCGGTTCAACTACTGGTTCGTTGAACCAGATGTAAATTTAACATCCGGTTCAACCAAACCGGTCCAAACCGGCTGAATCCCGCCCCTGAATGTCTCTCTCTCTCTCTCTCCAGAACATATGGACCAGGCTGTCTATAATTTTCTTATCTCCATTGTTCTTATTTCTATTGTTCAACCATTTGTACGAATTGTCCCAAACTTCATAATACTCCGACTCCTCTTTATCCTTTAGTTTTAACGTAAATTTATCCATTTCAGCACAATCTAAAAAAATTTGAATTACTAATTCCTCCGAAGGCATGTTATTTTGTTTCCAACATTGTGTGAATGCTACCCTTGCTGCTATCAATATATGTAATAGAATATATTTAATCTTTTTACTATATTTCCCTTTAATTATTCCCAACAAGAACAATTCCAGTTTAAACTCTATCTGATCTTCCACTATTTCTTGTTATCCAACTCCATATTTTGGTCCAGTACTTTTGGGCTTCTGAGCATAACTACCACATATGGTAGAAGATACCTTGGATGAACCAGGCTGTTCTATGCATTGCACCGATTGTATTGCATTGTACTCTATGTCCATTATTATACGTTTCTATGTTAACTGATGCTAACTGATGTCCATCCTTCTATGTTTCTGGAGTTTCTTCACTTAACAAATGTCTCCCTTTATATTAACAAACGTCTCACAGAAATGTTGGGCTTAGAAATTCAAGTGAATGAGGGCAGATATGACATTGTTGAAAAAACACCTTTGGGATGAGCCAGCTGTGTGCAGCAGCTGCCAAAAAAGCCAACGCAGTTCTAGGCTGCATTAACAGAGGGATAGAATCAAGATCATGTGAAGTGTTAATACCACTTTATAAGGTTTTGGTAAGGCCACACTTGGAATACTGCATCCAGTTTTGGTTGCCACGATGTAAAAAAAAAAAAAGATGTTGAGATTCTAGAAAGAGTGCAAAGAAGAGCAACAAAGAGGATTAGGGGACTGGAGGCTAAAACATATAAAGAACAGTTGCTGGAACTGGGCATGTTTAGTCCAATAAAAAGAAGGACTAGGAGTGACATGATAGCAGTGTTCCAACATCTCAGGGGCTACCCCAAAAAAGAGGGAGTCAAGCTATTCTCCAAAGCACCAGAAGGCAGGACAAGAAGCAATGAATGGAAACTATTTGTCTGAAATGGTATAGGATTTCCTGCCTAGGCAGGGTGCGGGTTGGACTAGAAGATCTCTAATGTCCCTTCCAACTCTTGTTATTCTACATTCTAATCAAGGAGAGAACCAACCTAGAAATAAGGAGAAATTTCCTGAAAAGTGAGATCAATTGACCAGTGATTTCCAGAAGTTGTGGGTGCTCCATACTGGAAGTTTTCAGAGAGAAGCTGGACAGTCGTTTGTCTGAAATGGTCTCTAGGATTTCCTGCCTGAGCAGGGGGTTGGACTAGAAGACATCGAAGGGCCCTTCCCACTCTGTTATGCTGTCAATTGTGGTCATAATACAAGGACTCCCCATACTAGAGAGATGTAAGCTTGGAGTATATGATGAAATGCTTCCTTGTCGGGTGATTAAAAATAAGATGGGGGAAGGAAAAAAAAAGGGGGGGGGGTTATGCCCAGCAAGTGGATTAAAATTATGATCTGGAGAGAAGATGCTGTAAACAGCATCTTATCTTGGAGGTAAATGAACTGAAACAGATGAGAGAGAGGAAAAGAACTTTCCTAAAGGCAAATATCTCTCCGTCACCAGCTGTTCTTGGGAGATAATGCGCCTTGACTGTTGATGTATGAGAGGAAACCCAAATGTGCCTACAGCTCTTTTCTCCTTTCGGTTTATGGAACGGCTCGTCTTGTTGACTGAGTTGGATGGGAAGGACTCACATTTTCCATTAACAGTTCTCAAACGTGAGGGTGGCCACCATATTCCTAGAAACAATTGCTTTGGTTTGTTTTTTTTAATGATGCTGATGCTAAAAAAATAAGTCCCTCAACACTGTTCAACTGTTTACAAAGTCTGCATTACTATCACTATTCATCTTCTCATCACTCCTTATCGCCCATCCCCTCCCACCTGTGACTGCAGGACTGTAACTTGTTGCTTGTATTCTTAAAATTTATATTGACCGTTTCCTAGTATGATTTGATTGCTTATTGTACTCTATGACTATCACTAAGTGCTGTACCTTATGATTCTTGACGAATGTATCTTTTCTTTTATGTATTTAGAGAGCATTTTCACCAAGGCAAATTCCTTGTGTGTCCAACCACACTTGACCAAGAAAGAATTCTATTCTATTCTATTCTGTTCTGCTCTGTTCTGTTTCTATTCCCTCCTATCTCTTCTCTTCTCTTCTCCCCTATGATTATTATTAAGTTTGTACCTTATGATTCTTGACTTTTGACGAATGTATCTTTTCTTTTATGTACACCATGAGCATTTGCTCCAAGACAAATTCCTTGTGTGTCCAATCACACTTGGCCAATAAAGTATTCTATTCTATTCTATTCTATTCTATTCTATTCTATTCTATTCTATTCTATTCTATTCTATTCTATTCTATTCTATTCTATTCTATTCTATTCTGATTCTGATTCTGATTCTGATTCTATTCTATTCTATTCTATTCTATTCTATTCTATTCTATTCTATTCTATTCTATTCTATTCTATTCTATTCTATTCTATTCTATTCTTTGTCATCATTCAAAACATTGGCAGGTGTAAAAGCAATGATGGCTAACTTTTTTATCCCTGCATGCCAAAAGTGCATGCATGTGCACAGTGTGCATGCCTGCACCCATAATGCACTGCATGTGTGACCCCCCCTGCCCATGTGTGCATGTGCACACGACCTCCTGGGACCCCACACACCTCTGCGTATGTATGCATTTCTCCTGCATGTGTCCCACCACCCGCGCATGCACAGCAGATATTTGACAATCAGCTGGCTGGTGGGAGGCGCGCGCGCATGCCCAGTTCACCTGAACTGGGGCAAAGGCTGGTGTGCTGGCAGAAATGGCTCTGCATGCCATAGGTTTGCCATCATGATATTAGAGAGCAGCCGAGATTTATTTATGGCCTATCCAGCACCTTAGCATAGGGTGGGATTCTACCGGTTCGTAGCAGTTCGGGCGAACTGGTAGTTTCAGTGAGCATTTGCTACCCCCTCCAGTTGTTACACCAGTTGAACGGCACCACCGGGTTTCCCACAAGCAATGGTGTAAGCCAAGTTTATTTAATGACTTTATGATTCATGTAACAATGATACTCAGCTTTATGTCTTGGCCCGTGATAAGTTAAGTGTTGCTGTGTTCCCCCTCTCGCAGTGCCTGGAGGCTGTTGGGGCTGGAAGCAGAGGTGGTATTCATAAGGTTCTGACCAGTTCTGGAGAACCGGTAGCAGACATTTTGAGTAGTTCGGAGAACTGGCAAATCCCACCTCTGACTGGCCCTGGCCCCCTCTGTTCTCCGCCTTCCAAGTCCCAGCTGATCGGCTGGGTCTTCTTTTGTTGCCTTGCATAGGAGAACGGAGCTGGAAAGCAGGTTAGTGGGATGGGGAGGGAATGGGATTTTGAAGAATATCCTTCCCCCAGGAATGGGATGGAAATGAGGATTTTGCAGCAACCTTCCCCTGTCATGCCCACCAAGCCACGCCCACAGAACTGGTAGTAAAAAAAATTTGAATCCCACCACTGGGCTGGACAGGGAGCAACAGGTTGAAACTAAACCCTTGCAAGACCAATTTTTTATTTTTTTCAGATTTTTTTTCTATTGTACTTTATTAATTTATTTGATTCATTTTGTTAGCTTTTATTAGATATCTTTTGTTTTAAATATGGTCTTACATTCTGTAAGCCAACTCGAATCACCATGGGTGAATAGGCAGCAATATAAATTCAATAAATAAATAAATAAATAAATAAATAAATAAATAAATAAATAATATTCACTTAACAATCCAGGCATAAAAGATTGAGTGCAACTTACTTAGCAATGGCCTCGCTTAATGACAGGAATTCTGATCCCAATTGTGGTCATAAGTTGAAGATTACCTATACAGGTATATGAGAATTATTGTTCGGTTTGTTTTTATTATTAGGGAATAATAATAGAATGCACAAATTCACACTTTTTTTTCCCAGAGAGGGATGAAAAAACTTGTGATTCAGGAAAAAAAAAAAAGAATGAAAGAAAGCAGAATTGTCTACTGCTAAATATCTATGGAGATTCTCAGTCATCCAGATCATGGTTGTCCCAAAGGTGCTTTTTCAAGAGGCAACTGGACTTTCTTGGTTTTTCCTTGAAGGACTGAAGAAACTTCTTGGATGAGAAGAGAAATGTCTTCAAGGAAAAAGAAATAAAGTCCAGTCAGAACTGGAGAAACTTCTTGGATGAGAAGCGAAACATCTTCAAGGAAAAAAGAAAGAAAGTCCAGTTACCTTTTGAAAAATCACTTTTGGGACAAAATTGTCCATTGTATTGCACAATACAACTACTTTGTAGCAATAGCAAGAGATTAAACATGGACAGCATTTATTTTTCTTGTTATGATGATGATTTGAAAACAGCAAACATTACATTGCCCAATTCTAGTCTAGAACACTGTCAACTGTGGCGTAGAACAGTCATGTGTTAATTCTCTTAATTAGCTTCTAATTTTCAGCTGAACATGGTGCTGAAGATTGAAATACACATCAGCATGTCAACTCTTGATTCTTGCAAATATCTCTGTTGGCTTGGTCGCTGTTGGAACTGCATCCCTGCAGAGAATTAAATGAGTTAATGATTCCTGTGGGGAGGAAATAAAAACTCTCTAACAAATCACATAGTTGCTATAACACTTGAAAAATTTAGAAGACACACAAAGAGTGAGATCCAGCAACATCCATTGGGTGTATTTTTAATATTGTGGTTCGACCTCAGCTCATTTCCGCCCCCTCTTAGTTTACCAAATTTGTATGCTGCCCAACAGGATAACTCTAGAGTCTTGCCAACATACAAAAGGAAAAAAAAATCCTTCACAAGCAGTCTCCTAAAATACCGTAATTTTTTCCATCAAGTATTAATTTTACTCCACTCATACATTAATTGTACCTTCTGTTCTCCAAAGCATCTTTGGACAAAGGTTGTTTTTGTTGCTTTTGAAGAGGACGGTCTTTAATCTCCCCAGATTAAAATTGTGAGAGTATCATAAAAATAAAACAACAGACTGTGATAATCAGAACCGTAACAGGCTTTATTTAATAGATATTGCAATATCAACCCCCGATCTCCCAGACCGCAGTTTGAGAGAAAGGAGACACCCCCTTCCAGTAAATACATCCTTATATAGGATTATCACATTTAGAAGATTACATCACACTTCCCGTTTTGCACGTATAGAAATTACAGTGATTCTCATAAGAAATCCATGGAAATCCTCCAACTTTCTCCACTTCACCACTTATCATCAGATTTCCTGTTTTTCTACTTAAAAGATTACGAAAGAGATCATTAATAACTCTTATAATGGCAAGGCAACCCTTTATGCATCTCAGACCAAGCCGAGGACATAATATTTTGCAATTCTACATAACTTTAGCAGAATAAACACATTATATAAGTTATATAAATGTTCTGATCTCTAAAGTTCAAATTAAGAGCAAACATGGAGTCTGTCTTCTCTTTATCTTAGGTGTATACGGGTAAATTTCCACATATAACAAAAATAGTCTTTTTTCTTGGTAGTAAAAGGAGGCAGGATAGAATATTTCCCCTAAGGTAGAAAGCAGCCCCAGCCTTCATACCAGAGGAAAACAGCCTCAAGTTTGAAGAGGCTGGTCTTTAGGGATGGAGATTTTGTATCCATTCAGAAAGACTGGCCAACCTATTCATAAGACTCCAAACGAGCAACACAAAACCAACGCTGACAAGATTAGCTCAGACTAACACCTAGGATTTGCATTTCCCCTTTTGCCTGTAGAGCCAGCCATGACCCCTCTGTGACCCCTTAGGGATCTGGCAACAGCCATTAAGGTAATGAAGGACCCATTCTTGTACAGGAACTCAATCACAATCACAATGCATCTCAATCACAAAGACCCAAAGAATGTATAAAAACCTACCTACTCTCTACCCCATTTTGTCAGCCACCCCAGAAACATGCTGCTGTCACTAGTTTCTGGCTACCAAGTAAACAGAGACTTCCATTCCTGCAGCCTGCCTCCATTTTATTTCCAGCGTCATTTTCTTGGCTTGGAACTGGACTGGATTTTTCTTCCAACAATGATAAGGAAGGGGAAATTCTAATCTTACAGAGAGAAACTTTTGAAGAAACAGAAGGAATGTATTCTAAAGTGAAGAAATCTGAAATGACCAAGAAAACTGAAAAGGCAGATTTTGGTCTGGAGCAGGTAGCATTACAGAGGCTAAGAAACAAATTTTTTGAATATTTTCATTTGAAATGTGTATCTTTACATCTTCAGTTGTTTAAAATGATCAGGAATATACATATGTAAATGCTTTTATCAACATCCTCTACATATCAATTCAAACTTAGTTGTTGCAAGGAATAAGTTTTGCTAATTTTAGCTGAGCACATTTTCTGGAAGCAGAAGCAGATTCAAGTGGTTCCTGAAAAAACCTGATTTCATGTTTATTTGAAGCATAAATACGGTGCGGCTTTTCCTGATATTAATAATTCAGAATGGCAAGGAAGGAAGCCATTAGTCTTCATGAAAAACTCTTCATCTTTTTTTTTGGTTAAAGGTATTGCTTTGTTGCATTTTGTACCTGTGAGAATTTATCCCACTTTGTTTTAAAAGGCATTGTTTAAAAATCTAGGGGTTAACCATCATGCAATGATAACCAGAATGTTCAAGTTTGTAATAAAAGAGAGAAGTGAGATGAGGCAGTGGAGGTAGAGCGGGGAGATGGAGGGAGGGAGGGAGGGAAGAAGGAAGGAAAAAAGGAAGGAAGAGGAAGGAAGATGGTTGGGAAGGAAGGAGGGGAGAGGGAGAGAGGGAAGGGTGAGGAAGGGTGGAAGGAAGAAAGGAAGGGAGGGAGGGAAGGAGGGGAAGGTAAGGGAGGGCGGAAGGAAGAAGAGGAGGGGGAAGGCAGGAGGGTGGAGGGAGGGAAGGAAGGGAGGGTGGAAGGCAAGGGGAGGGAGAAAGAAAGAGGAGGAAGGAAGAGGAAGAAGGAAGGAATATGGGGAAAGAAGGGAGAGGAGAGGGAAGGGAGAAAGGAAGGAATGGGTGGAGGGAGGGAAGAAGGAGAGAAAGAAAGAAAAGGAGGAAGGAAGAGGAAGAAGGAAGGAATATGATTGGGAAAGAAGAAGGTGGAGGGAGAGAGGGAAGGTCGAAGGAAGAAAGGAAGGAATGGGTGGGAGGGGGGAGGGAAGGAAGGAGGAGAAAGCAAGGGGGGAGGAAGGAAGGAAGGAAGGAAGGAAGGAAGGAAGGAAGGGGAAGGCAAGGGAGTGTGGAAGGAAGGAAGGGGAGGAAGGAGGGGAATGCAAGGGAGGAAGGGAGGGAGGGACAGGGGAAGGAGGGGGGAAAGCAAGGGAGGAAGGGAAGGACGGAAGGAGGGGAGGGAGGGACGGAAGGAGGGGAGGGAGGGACAGAAGGAGGGGAGGGAGGGACGGAAGGAGGGGGAAGGAAGGGAGGGAGGGGGGGGGAAGGGAAGGGAGAGGAGAGAAGGGGCATAAACATCCATAACCTTGAACATTTCTTTTTTGGAAAAACGTTCACTGGAGCCAAAAGTGGCTTGTCTTCATTACTCTCTTGAGATACACTTAATCTAAGAAGCAAAGCCTGCTTGGGATTCTGAACCTAGGATGCCAACCCTGAGAGGAAATCTTGGAAAGTTTCCACTGAAACCAACATGACTTCAAAGACCAAGATGCTTCTTGACCTGATCCAGCATGGATTTTTAGGTTCTGAGATGTTGGGTTTAATATCATTAAAAGAAATGAAAGGAGGGGCGAAAAGGCATTCACTTTATTTTTATATTTTAACCAGCAGGGAGGTGCTACCATATAGAGATTTTTCTTTTCAGGCTCTCGTGAGGAAGATTTCGTCTGGATTTCATTCCAAGAAAAAGGCATCTAATTTGCATTTTGGGATAAATGTGTGGAATGTTATTAGAACTTGAATTCACCCTCTTTATTAGTGCCATTGTTCATTATTATTCAGAATGACTTTAGAATGAGATTTCTGACATTTTTTTCCATAATGGTTAAAGTCTGAGGTCTAGGACAACTCGCCCCAGCCAGCTCACCACTGCCAACACACTGTGGGACAAGAGTTACACTAACATCGAAGAAACAGTGGAATAAATTCCTTAAGGAAAGTGTTGTGGCCCGCCAGAGGCCAGCAGAGCTGGCGGCAGACTCGGACAGTGAAGTGGTTGGGAAGGAACGTGGGCCAGTCCTGGAGTCTGGGGAAGGCTCTGACGAGGGTTCTGCGTCAGAGGGAGAGATGGAGCCAGGGCCATCTGACAATTATCAGCTCCCTTTGGAGTCGGAGATCAGTGGGGAAGAAGAACAGCTGGAGCCTGTTCCCAATGTGCGCGTGCTGCCAGAAGAAGGGAACAGTTAAGGAACAAGGGTTGACTCAGGAGTAAAGGCTCCGGGGGACAGTGAATGGCTCTTCCCATAGGGAATAAAGAGGAGCAAAGGGGGAGTGGTGTTTGCAGGAGACAACTAATTCATTTAATTAGTGTGAAGATTTCTTCATGACTCTCAGAGGCTCCTTGCCAAGTATTTTCTTGTACAGGGTTGCGCTTGGAAGCTATTGGCCTGGCAACTCCCCAAGCCTGATAAGGTCTGTAGTTGTAAATCACTCTTGAAGAACTGTTTGCCAGGACTTTGCTGGATGTGAATGATAGAAATTCACATTAGCCTAATAAAAAGGGGTTTTATTGGGACGAGGAGTTGGCTTCGTGGTTTTGTGAAGCCTGGGTCAGAACAGAAAGGAGGCCGTTACATTATTTTAAAAATTATTAAATTGAATGGTTGAATTGTCCCACAGAGACTTGTCCTGCGGAGAGTTGGCCATGGTAAATCATCCCATTCTGTTAAAGTCCGTATATGATTTTTGTCAGGTGTGAAAAATCAGGATGCCATGTTACGTTCCAGTTACTCTGATTTCGTTGCTCGCGCACTAGATCTTTTACCCAAGAATCGAGTCAACGAATGGTCACCCCTAAATTGGCAGTAGATAACAGCCAATGGAATTCAGGAGGGGCGGCAATTGGATCCTTTGTGGGAATGCAAGGATTCTAGGCTGCTTCCTCTCTTGACGCCACCCCAGGTTCTGCCTTTCCTTCTCCTAGATTTTTTGCCTTAAATATTGCACAACACGCTTATCGTACATTACGCTAATCGAAGTGCAATATGGACCTTTTTCATTTTAAGGTTCCCTGAGAAGAAAGAGGACATTTAGAACTGATGCTGTAGGAAGGCAAGGAGACATTGAATTCCCAGGGAGAGCTGTCCAATCATATTAGCATTCAAACTGATTTAATTCCTTTCATATCCCTGGGGATCCATCAACCTGGATTCTAGTGCTTCTGTTCACACAGCTGCAAAATTAATAGCTGATTGCGTTTATTGCTTTGTATTTTAACCAGCTATGATTCACGGAGGGAGAACGCAGTACAGATTTTTTAGCTGCTTCTATTTCACAAAATACCCTGGCTATGATTTGCAGTGACAAATGGGCACTTCAGAAATGGTACAGGATTGCATGTGCATTTATAGGTGTAGTAATTTAAAATTCAAGTCCCCCGCCATCCTGGGCTGCCATCTTAATAGGTGAATTCATCCTGTTTGGAAAAAAAAATCAATCGATCTGAAAACAATGCTTTAATGCGAGACACAAGATGGATGCCAAGCAATATTAATACACATTTGTGTGAAATGTATGTATACGTCTAGCCCTTGACTTACAACCATTCATTTAATGACTGTTTGAAGACCCAACAGTGCTGAAAAAGTGACTTATGATAGTTATTAATGATTGTTACAGCATCCTCATGGTCTCGTGATCAAAATTCAGATAGTGTGTAGACTTGTATACCACTTCATAGTGTTTTTACAGTGGTTTACAGAATCAACCTTGAGCCGGTCAGGATTGAACTGGTGGCAGTTGGCAGATTTAGCCTGCAATACTGCATTCTAACCACTGGGAAGGAAGGAAAGACTAGCAATAGCACCTAGACTTATATTCCACTTCTTGGTGCTTTAGCCCTCTCTAAGTGGTTTACAGAGTCATCCATCTTGCCCCCAACAATCTGGATCCACATTTGATCAACCTCAGAAGGATGGAAGGCTCAGTCAACCTTGAGCCAGTCAGGATTGAACTGCTGGCAATTGGCAGAGTTAGCCTGCAATACTGTACTCTAACCACTGAGGGAAGAAGAAGAAGAAGACTAGAAATCGCACTTAGACTTTCATCCCACTCCTTAGTCCTTTCCAGCCCTCTCTAATTAGTTTACAGAGTAAGCCTCTTGCCTCAACAATCTGGGTTTTCATTTGACTGACCTTGGAAGGACAGAAGGCTGAGTCAACCTTGAGCCGGTCAGAATTGAACTGGTGGCAATAGGCAGAGTTAGCCTGCAATACTGCATTCTGACCACTGGGAAGCAAGGAAGGAGGGAGGGAAGGAAGGAAGGACTAGCAATAGCACTTAGACTTATATACCACTTCTGCCCTTTCTAAGCAGTTTACAGAGTCAGCCATCTTGCCCCCAACAATCTAGGTTCTCATTTGTCTGACCTTGGAAGGACAGAAGGCTGAGTCAAACCTGAGCCAGTCAGGATTGAACTGGTGGCAGTAAGCAGAGTTAGGCTGCAATACTGCATTCTAACCACTGGGAAGGAAGGAAGGACTAGCAATAGCACTTAGATTTATATCCTGCTTCACAGTGCTTTTGCAGCCCTCTCTAAGTGGGTTTAAAGAGTCAGCCATCTTGCCCCCAACAATCTGGATCCTCGTTTTACCAACCTTGGAAGGACAGAAGCCTGAGTCAACCTTGAGCCGGTCAGAATTGAACTGGTGGCAATAGGCAGAGTTAGCCTGCAATATTGCATTCTGACCACTGCTTCCCATGGCAACTGGCATGTATTTACCATGGTTGCTGTGTCCCAGGGTCATCTGATCCCCTTTTTCAACCTTCTGACAAGCAAACTTATTTAACAACTGCAGTGCTTCACTTTGCAACCATGGCACAAAATGGGGGGAAACTCACATAACCAAGGTCTTGCTTAGCAGTGGAAATTTTGGGCTTCATCTGTGGTCATGAGTTGAGGACTGTGTTCTAAAATCTGGATGCCATGGTCTAAATGCTTTCCCTTTTTCATTGTTAATAATGCAGAATATAGCGGTAGCCACAGAAAGCAGATCTGCTTTCCGTGCAGGCTATATTAACAAGGTTAATAGCCACAATCTATTGCAGGCTAGATTACATTGCTACTCAGAAAAATGCTGACCAAAGCAGTAGAGCAGATTGTTTTTCATTTTGTTCAGCCCAGTTCTGGGGGTGAGTGGAAAATAAATTACGTTCTTAAATGTAAGTGCGTAGCAGCACACGGCATTAATTGATGGCCTGGGAAAAAATTATTCCCATAATAAAGGTTGATAAAATTAGAGAGCAAATAAAGCAACAGAGGAGATAGGATTTTTTTAAAAAAAGGAATATTGTATATGCCTATGTGTGTGTGTGTGTGTGTGTGTATATATATATATATATATATATATATATATATATATATATATATATATATATATGTATGTAGTATGTATGTATGTATGTATGTGTTGTGGCCCCGATTCCCAAGCCTATGCTGTCAGAGGAAGAGGACTCGGAAGATCAGGAGGAGGAATTGGGAATGCCTTCCTCCCCAGGACCTTCCTCTCTGGCAATGCCTTCCTCCCTGATAATGCCTCAGGTTTCATCAGACAACCGAGAGGAACAGCCTGAGATTAATCAGGAGGAAGGCATATCGGAGCAGCCCCTGACAGGGAGTCAAGAGGAAGAGTGTTGGCTTGATCCTAAGCAGCATCGTAGGGAGAAATGTGAGCAGCAACGTAGGAGGCATGGGAGGGTCAGAGAGTGAGCTGAGTCATTGAGCCACACCCCACAGGGGATAAAAGTGGGTGTGTTTTCGGCTGGAACTTTGTATGGGACAAAGTTTAATCTTACTTCAGATTTTCTTCGTGAATGATTTTTGTGGACTGCCTTGTAATTTTCTGTGAGTAGATTTTTATTTGCTATCAGTTTGGACTTGGCAGGCAGAGGGTGTTGGAATGCCAAGGATATTATCAGTTCCAAAGAATTAACTCTGTGAAGTCCGAGCCAGCTTGCCTGCCTGTGTTTGTGTGAGTTTGCGTTCTTTCATCTTTTGGGAAAGAAGAAAAGTGAGACAGAACATGTATGTATGTATGTATGTATAACACACTACTCGATGACACAAAAAAACGAGGTGAAAAAATTCAGTAGAGTTTTTTTTTGAAGCGAAACAAAGAAGATATTTGTTTGCCAATTTAGTCAGGATGAAGAGTGTGAAGAGATAATATTTTCAGACTCTTTGTTGTGTAGATCTTTATGTTTACTTATTTGGCAAATGGATGATATGCTTATTTTTTTTAAATTAGTATTATTATTATTACCGTCTTTTACATTGATGCAGTGTGAAGGATCTTGTTCTGGCAGAATTTTCTGCTTTCTGCTTTCCACCAATTATTACTTCTGAATATAGAAATGTCTTCAGTAGTTACTTCATGATTGGAACCATCTAGGCTATGAGAAGATTAATATTGTTGTTTTTTAGAGACAGAGGGAGAAAGACACACACACAGAGAGAGAGACAGAGACAGAGAGACAAAGAAAGAGAAACAGAGAGAAAGAGAGAGACAGAGACAGAGAGGACAGAGAAACAGACACACACACACACAGAGAGAGAGACAGAGACAGAGACACAGAGAGAGGGACAGAGAAGGGGAGAAAAAGAGACAGAGAGAGACAGAGAAAGAGAGACAGAGAAAGAGAGAGAGACATAGAGAGAGACAGAGAAAGAGAGACAGAGAGAAAGAGAGAGACAGAGAGAAAGAGAGAGACAGAGACAGAGAAACAGAGAGACAGAGACAGAGAGAGACACACATACAGAGAGAGAGAGAGAGAGACAGAGAAAGAGTGACAAAGAGACACAAAGAGAGACACAGAGAGAGGTCAGAGAAACAGACAGACACACACACATACACACAGACAGAGACAGAGATACAGAGAGAGGGACAGAGAAGGAGAGAAAGAGAGACAAAGAAAGAGAGACAGAGAAAGAGAGAGACACATAGAGAGAGACAGAGAAACAGAGAGACAGAGAGAGAGACAGACACATACACACAGAGAGACAGAGACACAGAGAGAGGGACAGAGAAGGAGAGAAGGAAAGAAAGACACAGAGAAAGAGAGAGACACAGAGAGAGAGACAGAGGAGAGAGAGACACACAGAGAGAGACAGAGTGAGAGACACATACACACAGAGAGACAGAGACACTGAGAGAGGGACAGAGAAGGAGAGAAGGAGAGAAAGAGAGACAGAGAGACAGAGACAGAGAGACAGAGAAAGAGCGACAGAGAGAGAGACACAGAGAGAGACAAAGAGAGAGAGAGAGAGAGAGAGAGAGAGAGGTAGGGAGAGAGAGATGCTTGCCAATTTGGATTTTAATGCACCCGCTGAAATCTACAGCCAGCAGTCAGCCATTTTTATTTTTATTTTACTTTAAACTAACTGTCACACAATTGCCCAAGTATGCTGTTGCTTTCTGAATTATTCATCGAGTGCACCCCATTTAAATAATTTATTTATGGATTTTTTTTATTCCCGTAAATTCTGAGGATCATCTTTAACGTACATCATGTCAGGAGTATCTCATTTCCTGCCTGTATTCAAAAAAATTACAATCAATATTTCAGAACGTTTGAGCATTAAACTCCTAGAGCAAAGGCTTCCAAACAGCAGGGAGGGTATGAAATTGTCTCATCAACAGAGAAGGCTTTCTCATCCTTCTAATGGAGGAATTTATGGGGCTGGAGGGTGACGGAGGAGGGAGCAGAGGTACCAAAAATAATTTATAAAATATGTCTTCCCCCCCAGTGGGACAATTTTTGGAGGACTCCTTCAGGAGAGGAACAAGAAGCAAGAAGGTCATTTATTCCAGGAGAGAGAGAGAGAGAGAGAGAGAAAACCCACAGTTTGGTCTTCTCATCAGGAATACTTCCAAGGTTTCACGACGGAAGAAAGAGTCAGAAAAGTCAACATGGCGCCCATAATCACATGGCTGGAAGCTTTTAAACTAGATTAGGGATCTCCAAACTTGGCAACTTTTAAGACTTGTGGACTTCAATGCCCAGAATTCCCAGACAGCATGGCAGGCTCAGAGTCTCAACATCTTTTTATATATATATATATATATTGTGGTGATTTATCTCTAATCTTCAAATTAAAACGATTCCAAAATGCAAGGTTGCCATATGAACAGGAGTCAAAACTTGAAAAATGGACAAAATAATGGATTTGCCAGGCCGTTCTTGAACGTCAGTGTTCCAACACTAGTCTTTTTTTAAAAAATGGGTTTATAATTATGCAAATGAGAGAAGGAGGAAGGAGGAGGAGGAGATAAGGATAAGGAAGGGTGGGAGGAGGAAGAGGGGGTGAGGAGATAGAAAAGGATGAGGAAAGAGGAAAAGGGAGGAGGAGGAGGAGGAGGAAATAAGGATAAGGAAGAAGTGGGAGGAAAAATGAGAGGGGAGGAGATAGATAAGGATAAGGAAGGAGTGGAAGGGTGAGGAAGAGGGGAAGGAAAAGAGGAGATAGATAAGGATGAGGAAAGAGGGAAACAAGGAGGGAGGAAATAAGGATAAGGAAGAGGAAGGAGGAAGAGGGGTGGGAGGGAAAAGGATGAGAAGGGAAAAGGAGGAAGAGATAGGAGGATAGATAGGAGATAAATAAGGATGAGGAGGGAAGGGGAGGGGAGAGATGGAAGGAGGAAGGAAGAGGGGGATGAGGAGGGAGGAGGATAAGTAAGGAAGGTAGGATGATAGAGGAAAGAGAGGAGAGGAAAGAGGAAACAGGAGGAGGAAATAAGGATAAGGAAGAAGTGGGAGGGAAAAGAGAGGGCGAGGAGATAGATAAGGATAAGGAAGGAGTGGAAGGAGGAAGAGGGGGTGAGGAGATAGATAAGGATGAGGAAAGAGGAAAAAGGAGGAGGAGGAGGAGATAAGGATAAGGAAGAGTGGGAGGAGGAAGGGGGGGAGGAGGAGATAAATAAGGATGAGGAAAGAAGAGGAGAAGGAGGAGGAGGTCTGTGAGGTTCTTGTTGCTCTCTGAGCTTGATGGTTTCCGTGCAGATGTTTCATTACCCAGCAAGGTAACATCACCAGAGCTAGAAGGGAAGGGGGTTTGCAGAGAGGAGGAGGAGGAGGAGGACTGTGGGGTCCTGGGTGCTCTCTGGGTTTAGTGGCTTACTTCTCGTCATTTCATTATCCAAACTAGATAACATCACCAATGCTCTTCAGTGCCACATCCCTTTTGATGTTGCTTAGTTTGGGCGATGAAACGTCTGGAAGAAAACAGCCAGATTCAGAGAGCACCAAGGACCACTCAGTAGAGCTCATGGAAGCGACTGTAAATTACAAAGACAAGGATGCTCTTAAAAGACACAACAATGGTAAGAAACAAAAGAGTAAAGGTCCATCACTTTCCCTCAACAAAGGAAAGTCAGGAAGAAGAAGAAGAAGAAAAAAATAGCTGTAAAAGAAGAATGAGGGAACCGAACAATGAACATTTTAGACTGAAAGTTCGTCACCCAGTTAAGTTGTCTATTATAATTTATTTTTCAAACATGTAGCAGTCTGGTATTTCTGGAGAGCTTAGTGTGCAATTTTGAAACAAACCCTCAGCTGAAAACGAAAGTAAGGGACTGGTTTGGCTAAACTACTTTTAAGATGATTATCCTGTTAATTCTCTTTCTTCTTATTATCATTAAAGAGCTTCTTCCTGGAAGGAAATTATGATTAATTTAGATATGAGGGTCTTAATTAAATTAAAAGGGTTTGGTTATATAATCCCTTTTCATGGATAAAGGATAATTGATTTCTCTCATGTTGCACTCTCTTTCTCTTTCACTTCTCTCTCTCTCTCTCTCTCTCTCTCTCTCTTTTCTCTCTCACTCTCTCTTTATCTCCCCTCTCTCTCTCTCTCACTTTCCATTTTTCTCTCACGCACTCTCTCTTTCTCTCTTTTCTCTTCCCTCTCTCTCTTCCCTCTCTCTTTCTGTCTCTCTCTCACTTTCTCTCCTTTCTCTCTCACTGTCTCTTTATCTCTCTCTCTCTCTCTCTCTCTCTCTCTCTCTCTCTCTCACACACACACACACACACACACACTCTTCTCTCTCTTTCTCTCTTTCTCTCTCTCTTCTCTAATTTGTCAGTGTCAGTCTTCTAGCATTTTTTGGACTTGGCTTGGTCTAGGATGCTCCCAACTATGCTTAAGTCTATAATGTGATTTTATTTCAGTTATACTCAGTGGTGGGATTCAAATTTTTTACTACCATTTCTGTGGGCGTGGCTTGGTGGGCATGGCTTGGTGGGCATGGCTTGGTGGGCATGGCAGGGGAAGGATGCTGTAAAATCTCCATTCCCTCCCCACCCCACTAACCTGCTTTCCAGCTCTGTTCTCCTGTGCAGGGCAACAAAAGGGGGTGGGGCCAGTCAGAGGTGGGATTTGCCAGTTCTCTGAACTACTCAAAATTTCCGCTACCAGTTC
Organism: Notechis scutatus; assembly: GCF_049901735.1. Lineage (NCBI taxonomy): Eukaryota > Metazoa > Chordata > Lepidosauria > Squamata > Elapidae > Notechis > Notechis scutatus. The sequence continues at coordinate 52,739,275 of NC_142012.1, read as the reverse complement.
TCCAGAACTGGTCCAAACTGGCTGAATACCACCTCTGGTTACACTGCTTTTTTGCCTTGATGTTTTCTCACAATAGCCTAGGGTTTATTATCTCTAAGAGTTGTGCTGATGACCCAAATGTGAATATATAGCTCCCTTGTCCTTCAAGTCCAACACTTGAGATATTGCCTTGAATTGATGTTCTCCAAAGCATGTTTTTTAGAGCACAAGAAGGTCTCATGACAGAGGGTTGAATAACAAATTCCCTGGGTGATCCTTATTTTTTTCTCTTCCCTGTTGTCTTCCTTCCTTCCTTCCTTCCTTCCTTCCTTCCTTCATTCATTCATTCATTCATTCATTCGTTCATCTTCAGTCTGCATGCTGATGTGATGAGCTGGTGGTAGCTGGTCAGATAGTTACCATTTTAATTTCCCACGGTGCATAGATGTGGTGGTGCTTTGGGAAATTAAGATGGTAGTTTTATGCAGTTCTCACATCCATACATGAAGCTTGCATAACACATTGTTTCTCAGCTGTAGCAACTTTAAACATGGCTGGATGGGGAATCCCGTGAGTGGAAGTCCACATATCTTATAAAGTTAGTAAAATTGAGGAACACTGGTATAATTTGACTGCCTTCTCCAAAAATTCTCCCACAATTCCTTCATTCCTTTTACCTTCTGCAGGTGGAACCTTCTGGTCTAGAGTGGGATTAGTGGACACCAGAAATCTTGCTCGCACAAGTAGAAGTCTCTTCCATTTTTCACAAGCCACTAGCAACCACACTGAGCAAACTACTATCCTAAAATGTTTTGAATTCAATATATATATATATATATTAAAGGAAAGAAAAAAAATTGCCAGGAAAATTAGAAGCTGGTTGCTTTACTGCTACGGCTGATTTTTGTGGTCTTTTTTTGGTGGCACTTTTCCAGCTGTGATATTACTCCTCTTGGCGGTTTTCCTTGGCAAGATGCTTTTTCTTTTTCATTTCACTCCGAATACCCCAAGTACATTTTATTGGATTCCCGTCATTGACTGGCAGGTTGCTGATAACTGCTGTTTACCATCTGGTTAGCAATCCACGGCTGGTGGAACACTCTGGGTCTAGGGAACGTTGTTTTCGTTCTGGCTGTTAAGCATCATTTTTTTATAGCGTCAAGAGGTTTTGTAGGTATTTTTCCTTTTGCTTTTGCAGCTCATTTTTTTTTTAAAAGAAAGAAATCAAATATCTTTAGGTAGCACCGTGCCAGCTCTTGTGAAACGTACAGCCTGCTTTCTCCTGCAGAGTTTATGTGATGACCCAGGGCGTGGCACAAAAGCAACAAAGTCACAAAATAGGTAAAATCCCTTTAATCCCTCCAACTTGGCCTCCAATGTCCAATTATCATCGGCTGGAGAAAAAAAAAACTCTCCCAAGAACAGTTTTTAAAGAGAAGAAATTCCATCCAAACTCAAAGGACATATAAATTATAAATAAACACCAACACAAACCACACTGCAGCAATTAACGAAACAAGACAGGATTGAAAACATCAAAAGATAACGAAATACACACACTTGGGAGGACACCAGAACTCAAATAAGACTTGACAAACCAGAATAATTTCACACTTTGCTTCCAGAAACTTTGCCACATGCAGTTTGCCCTTTTAAACAGTCTTCCCTGCTGCAGCCCATGAAGGGGATCAGGGCCCTTTCTTCACCTGTAAACCATGCAACTAACGTTGCTCCCTTCTCCATTCCTTCCTGCGTGCCCTAGGATGAGGAGGGGGTGGGCCTGGGTCTTCCTCTGAATGCCCAGCCAGACTGTACTCTTCCCCAGTTTCCTCCACAGCCAATGGAGCCACACTCCCACTCCCTGTCAGATGTTCCTCCTCTCCCTTGGAATCAGATTCCAACAGGGGCATGACAGTTTATGGAATAATTTGTAATGTTGCCACATCCTATAAAAGGGGATGAAGACATAGTCCATCCTTGTAAAGGGTTGGGTGACATCAAAAGAGCGGAGAAATAGAAAAAGCTTGGGGAAATCAAGAGGTTTTAAGAAGTAGTTAATAGGTAAGATTGTTTGGAGAGAATGTCCAGGGCAGTACAATGATAAAAATTATCTTGCTCATCACCACCTACCGTGTTTCCCCCCCAAATATGACCTACCCTGAAAATAAGCTCTAGCTTGATTTTTACATGTGTGCCCAATATAAGCCCTAGCCCCCCCCCCCAAAAAAATAAACCCTAGTTAAACCCCGCCCATGTCTGGCTGTATGAGGTGGCATGAGGCGCAGTTGTAAAAATCAAGCTAGGGCAGTGTTGTGGCCTGTTGGCCACCAGCTCCTCCAGCAGCTGAATCAGAGGAGGAGGAGGAGAATGTGTGGGAGTCAGGGTCAGCATCAAGGCAACCTGAGAGCTCTGTGGGGGAAGAGGGAATGGAGCTGTCAGAGAGAGAGAGAGACAGACAGAGAGACAGAGAGAGGCAGGGCCTGGGCCATCTGTCAGCCCTCAGATGGAGAGTCAACAGCCCCCAGGTCTGGAGGTGGCTGATAAGGAAGAGGAGGAATAATGCCTGATGCGCAGAAGGCAGAGGAGAGGAGAGAAGTGGAAATCTATGGGCCGGTACTTGGGACGGAAGAGCCACCACTGCTAGCAAAGCCCCACCCTAGCTCTGGGGATAAAAGGCAGGGGGCAGAGCTGAATAGATGTGGCAGACAACTATTCATTTCCCTGCCAGATGGACTTGTTAGCCTGTGGTGAGAAAAAAAACACGTTTTGCCGGGGCTGCCAGCATTCCTAATGAAGGAATCTTTGAGTTAACTTCAGAAGGTTTGTCATGTTTGAGGAGCTGGGTCAGAACAGGCAGAGTTGGTGGTGCAGGTGCTCCACAGCCCCACACCCGCTTACCTCGTCAAGCCGGTGGAGCCCCTTGCAGCAGAACTTTTTGCCCGGATGGAGAAATGACCGAGACACAAAGCTTCGTGTGCATGCAAAGGGGACGGTTCGAAACAGAGTGATTAGCTCCATTTTGAACCGTCCCCTTTGCAAGCAGACAAAGCTTCATCTCCCTCTGGGTGAAAAGTGTTTGGGCAGCTACCATCAGCCACACCCTCTTCGTCCCACTGTCTGCTTGCCTACAGCCTCAATTGGGGCCAAGCTCTTGGCATGCCCCAGCCTACCAGGAGGGCAAAGAGCCGCCATGAGGCACTGTGGCTGAGAAGTGTCCCAGCAGAAGCTGGGCCAGCAGGCAGGGCAGGTGGAAGCCAGGGCATGCCAAGAGTTTGGCCTGTTGTAGCCACAGGGAAGCAGGCAGTGGGATGGAGAGGGTGGGGCCAGTGCACTACCACTCCTGTTGGCCCCCGGACTCACCGCCTCCTTCACTTAAAAAACAACAACAAGACCTCCCTGAAAATAAGCCCGGGTGCTTAATTTTAAGCTCAAAAGAAAATAAGACTGGGTCTTATTTTGGGGGAAACACAGTACATTAAGTTAGAATGGTAGAGGTTCCATCAGATATGAAAACCAGGACTTTCGAATTATTTGCAGAAATGTACAGGGTCGAAACCAAACTCTTAATCTCTCCTGGGATGGCATGTTTTTCCTCCTCCCATTTCTGTACAGTCCTAGATTGTGTTGTCGCTCTCCAATGTGGAGTACAAAACCTTTTACTTGAACCCCGTGTCAATTTGCAGTTTCAGTGCCTAACGTTTAATGCATTCCTTCCTCATCCTGCTTCTTGGGTGGCAGTTCCAGCTGAATCTTAAACATCTGGTGCTCCAAAAATTCTGCTCCGTGCACACAATTCCCTGTCGTTTATTGTATTCACCCAATGTATTCAATGCATTACATTCAATTTTGCAGCTACTAAGATTGTTGGACGAGCAGGCTCAAAAACAGCCAGGGAAGTATTGAAGCCTGGGAAATGGGCCCTTTCATCAGTCAACAGGAGGGCTAATTTACTACCAGTTTATCAAGTACTTAGGAGGCGAGAGCTTGGCAGCACAAGGAAACAACAGCCAATGACTTAACAGCCAGCCATCAACACACCCCAATCAATGTCTAAAAAGCCATATACAACAGGCATCATATAAATATCAACACAGAAAAATCCAAAGCATGCACTCTGCTCGAGAGAAGTTCCCAGAAGATGAGATCCAGCACGAGTCCTGAAGCTTGGAAGACAAAACTTCTGGTCCCAGTGACCAACCCAGATCGGATTCTGCAGAGAATAAAGAAAAAGAGGAATAAGGGAAAGGACCAGAAAAGAGGGGAATATAGAAAGCCAAAAAAAAAAAAAAAAATGAAAAGAAACTACATGGCTATGAGACCTAGAGATAATGGGTAGATAAATAAGAAAGGGGATTCTGCAAGGTAATGTCTAGTGAGGTATAAAAACATAGATTGTAAAAAAAATGGAATGATTGGAACTGATGTTTCTTTTTCTATTTGATTATTTTTTAAGAATTATTGTTAATTTACCTATAGATATCATTGGAACAAATGTGAAGATGGGAAATGGTTATAAGAATGTTAATTAAATTAAATGAAATTAAGAATATAGTTAAAATGAGCTATGAGAATTGTACTAAAAAGAATAATATCAGTTTCTATGACTAGCTGAAAAAACCCAGATTAGATTCTGCAGAGCAATGGTGGGATTCCAATAATTTAACAATCACTTCTCTGCCCTAATGATTTCTTCCAACAACTAGTTCACCAAACTGCTCAGAAAGTTAACCACCGGTCCTCCTGAACTGGTGCGAACTGGCTGAATCCCACCACTGCTGCAGAGTAATCTCCCTATATTTGTGTCTGTGTACAAATTCATAACAAAATAAATCCATAAAGAAGTTAAACTATGTTGTTAAATGAAAAGCACTCGATGTGAAAAGCCGAGAAAATATTACATTACATCAAATGATGTTGATTTGTTATCCTCAACGTCCATTAATCACATTTTATGGCAAGGGAAATAATGAAAATGAATGCTTTCCTTCTTATGTAGTAATAGCTTCTATTAACCAAAACAGCAAAGATTGCTGAACAATTTGGGCAATAACAGTGCAATAATTTGTAGAAGATTTAATTTAATCTTCCCCATTGCAGCCTTCTAGCTGCAGAATTTAGCCTAGGTAAATCATAATGCTATTAACTTTATAGAGAAAATAGGAGGGACCGCAGTCTTTTAATATCTGGGTTCCATATTGTTGTACCAAAGGGCAGAGGGGGAGTGATCCATAAAGAAATAATCTCTTTAATACAGCACAATCACACCTCATTCATTAGTCCATGGAAAATAACTGAATTCTTGTTTCTAATTTGCACTCTGCATCTATTTTTTCTTTCTTTTAGTGACTCTATAATCCTTCGCATAGGGGTGGAATCGGGGCAAACTGAACAGAGCTTGAGCATTTACTGGCCAAATGCCCTCCCTGATGCCCACATGGAATTCACAGCAGACAATTACTCATTGCGCCCAAAGAGAGAAATATCTGTCGCTACCTAGGATTGAACTCACAGCCTCCTGATTGTGAAGCGAAAGCTCCATCTTTAGGTCATCACACCATTCACACTCTGTATCTAATTATACACATGTCTAATCCACCATAAAGTATGCAGTGGCTCAGTGGCTAAGACGCTGAGCTTGTCGATCAGAAGGTCGGCAGCTTGGTGGTTCGAATCCCTAGCACTGCATCACGGTGTGAGCTCCCGTTCCTTGTCCCAGCTTCTGCCAACCTAGCAGTTTGAAAGCATGTAAAAATGCAAGTAGGAAAAAAGGGACCCCTTTGGTGGGAAGGTAACAGCGTTCCGTGCGCCTTCGGCATTTAGTCATGCCGGCTACATGACCACAGAGATGTCCTCGGACAGCACTGGCTCTTCGGTTTGTAACGGAGATGAGCACCACCCCCTAGAGCCGGAAACAACTAGCATGGATGTGCAAGGGGAACCTTTGGCTTTACCTAATCCATCATAGTTATGTGACGGTTGCATTGATTGTCCTCTGGGCGGGGGGGTTACGTGATCCCCTTTGGCAACCTTCTGACCAGCCAAGTCAAGGGGGAGACCAGATTCATTCCACAATCATGTTACTGATTTCACAACTGCAGCCATACATTTAACAAATGTGAGAAGAAAAACCATAATATGGGGCAAAACTCACTTGAAGCAAATGTCTCACTTAGCAAGATACATTTTGGGGTCAGTTGTGGTCATTTTTTTGTTGTTCAAGGCAAGGGTGCAGATCAGTGGTGGGATTCAAAAATTTTTTACTACCTGTTCTGAGGGTGTGGCTTGGTGGGTGTGGCATGACTTGGTGGGTGTGGCAGGGGAAGGATACTGCAAAATCCCCATTCCCTCCCCACCCCACTAACCTGCTTTCCAGCTCCGTTCTCCTGTGCAAGGCAACAAAAGGAGACCCAGCCAATCAGCTGGGACTCGGGAGGCAGAGAAGAGATGGGGTTGGTGGAGCCAGTCAGAGGTGGGATTTGCCGGTTCTCCGAACTACCCAAAATTTCTGCTACTGGTTCTCCAGAACTGGTCCGAACCGGCTGAATACCACCTCTGGTGCAGATGGTTTTCGAGCAAGATTAAATTTTGCCTTGGAGAAATCACACATGGATTCCCTAAGCATTTTGCTCAAAATTAAACATTTCCAGAGTGTTCCAAGTTTCCTTCCCCCTGTTCCAAAAGAGAGACATTAAACTGGTCTCTTCCTAAAGAACACAAAAGAAAAAATACATCGTGATTTAAGAAGAATGGAAAGAGTAAGTCATGTTTTAATATATTGGATCCGCTCTATAGAATTCCAGCTGTGTGTAATAACCAAAATTCATTAGATCTGATGCACCAGCGTGTTATTTTTATCCTGACATTAATGACTGGGATAGGAGATGAATATCATTGAGCACTCTGCGGATTTAATATTTAATTAATTTAAAATTTATATTTAATTATTTTAAAATCCTCTTAAAACAGCTGTTTTCTTTTTCCCTTTTCAGTGGGATTGTGGTTTCCAGCCAGTTCAGCAAATGATATGAACTCTATCCCACAATTTTATCATGCAAAAATCCCTTTGGCTTAATAGAAAAGTGAATAACATGAGGTAATGGGCCAGATGTGAATTAATGAATGGCAAATAATGTGATTCTCCGGGATTTGCAATTGGTCTTTTGAAACCAATGGTATAGAAACAGAGAGAAATTAATCTGTTTTTTTTTTTTTTTTAAAAGATGATTTCTAAATGAACTGACTTTGCCAAGGCTTCATATTTCATCAAAAGTTAAGCAGGCAATAAAAAAAGATGGCTTCAAGGAAACAGAACAGAAATGAACTTTTGGATTGCCATAATTTTAAGATGTGTGGACTCCAATCCCCAGAATTCCCCAGAAGTCCACACTTCTTAAAAAGTTGCACACTTTGGAAAACACTGCTGCAAATCTATGAGATCCTGATGTCATTTGCATTTTATAAAAAAGTGGTGGTAAAAAAATTAATGCAGCTGCACAGCTTGACCGAGACAAACCGCATACAGTTAATCCTGGTGATGACCCAGGGCGTGGCACAAAGTCAAAACAGTCAAATAAGCAAGATAAGTTCCTTTATTATCTCCAACTTTGCCCCCAATGTCCAGGTTACCTTCAGCTGGAGAAAAACTCTTCCAGGAACAGCCTTTAAGCGGAGGAAATTCAGTCCGAAAACAAAGTACATATAAACTGTAACTGAAAATCCAAACAAACCACACTGCAGTAATTAACTGGACAGGGCAGGAGAAGAAATTGCAGACTTGAAAGGCCAGCAAAACACAGTTGGGAAGACACCAGGAACCCAGATAAGCCTCGATGATACCAGATAATTCACAATTTTCTCCCAACAACTTGCTGTGCGCAGCTTCCCTTTTTAAACACTGTGTTCCCAGCTGCAGCTAATGAAGGAAATCAGGGCCCTTTCCCCCCCATAAGCCATACAACTCACGTTGCTCCATTCTCCGTTCCTCCCTGCGTGTCCTAGGATGAAGAGGGGGTGGGCCTGGATCTTCCTCCAAACTCCCTCTCCCTTGCTCTACCTCTCCCCTGCTCTGCCCAGCCGGACTGTGCCCTTCCCCAGTTTCTTCCACAGCCAATGGAGCCACATTCACACTCCCTGTCAGCTGTTTGGCCTCCCCCTCCGAATCAGATTCTGACAGGGGCATGACAAGTACATTTAGTGACTGTTCAAAGTTACAACGTCACTTTAAAAAGCAACTTATGGTCCTTTCTTCACACTTAATAACGGTTTCAGCCTCCCTGTGATCAAAAATTCAGAAGCTTAGTGACTGACTCATAGTTATGGCCGCGGCAGTGTTCCCAGCGGTCAGGAGATCCCCTTTTGTGACCTTCTGACAAGTAAACTCAATGGGAAGCCAGATTCACTTTAACGACCATATGACTGACTAATCAATGGTGATGTTTCACTTAACAACTGTGGTGAGAAAGATCGTAAAATGGGGTAAAACCCGCTTTAAAATGTCTCACTTAACAACATTAAATTTGGGGCTCAAATGTTGGTCGTAAATAGAGGATTACCTGTATCTTCTGTAAAAGCCAAATTGTTTGTTTTTCTGCCTTTGAATAGATTTCTGCAGAAATGCTCATATTTTCCACACACACACCCCGCTGCTCCTTTCAAATATTGGCATCCAATGCATGAAAGCTGAAATTGTTTTGACGTTTTGGAAAAGGCATCTGACACAGTAAGACAAGTGGCATAAGAGTGATTAAAGAAGGCAGGCTAAGATGTTCTGATACCCGAGGAGATCAAAAAATAAAAACAAGCGAAAATACAAAAGAGTGCTAAAGAGGCTAAGTCATATATACAGTATTTTATTTTAGGAAGGGTAGACAATTACGATTCCAGGGAATGGAGTCAATGAGAATAGCAACCATACAGGTAGCGCAAGGAAATATACTCAAATGCAGCGCTTAGGCTAACCGTCCAAAGGGTAAAAACAAAGATACCAGGTTTGAAAAAAAAGGTGTTAGAAGGTAGAATAATTGAGTTGGAAGGGACCTCAGAGGTTTCTGCTACAATGGTCGTATGTGAAAAAATTGCCATAAGTCCCTTTTTAAAATCCCGTTGTAACTTTGAACAGTCACCAAAGGAACTATTATAAGTGGAAGACTACCTCTATTCTGTTCTGTTCTGTTCTAATTCTTCACACGCTTATAGTATTCTTTTCTTTCTATTCTTCATTCCATTATTCTATTCTATTCTATTCTATTCTATTCTATTCTATTCTATTCTATTCTATTCTATTTTTCGGTATTCTATTCTATTCTATTCTATTCTATTCTATTCTATTCTATTCCTATTCTATTCCTATTCTATTCTATTCTTTATTTCGATATTCTCTTCTATTCTGTTCTTTATTTCGATTTTCTATTATTCTATTCTGTTCTGTTCTGTTCTGTTCTGTTCTATTCTATTCTTTATTCTGATATTCTATTCTATTCTATTCTATTCTATTCTATTCTATTCTATTCTATTCTATTCTATTCTATTCTATTCTTTATTCTGATATTCTGTTCTATTCTATTCTATTCTGCTATAATGGAATGAAGACTTAGAATAGAAAAGAATGGAATAAAAAAGAACAGAATAGAATAATAGTGGAATGAAGAATTAGAATTCTATTCTATTCTATTCTATCCTATCCTATCCTATCTTATCCTATCCTATCCTATCCTATCCTATTCTATTCTTTATTTCGATATTCTATTCTGTTCTTTATTTTGATATTCTATTCTATTCTATTCTATTCTATTCTATTCTATTCTATTCTATTCTATTCTATTCTATTCTATTCCAATTCTTCATTCCATTATAGTAATCTTTTCTGTTCTGTTCTATTGTAATTCTTTCATTCTTCTATTCTATTCTGTCCTGCCCTGCCCTGCCCTACTCTTTATTTTTCCTTAGAGTTGGTTTACTGCTCTTTAGGGCTCCTCCTAAAATGTCTGATGTGATCGCTAGAGGCAACCTCTGCTGGGCATGGTCCCACTTTCTCCCCCACCCCCATGCAAGCAGTGGCTGATTTCACGGGAACAGAAGGAGAAAGAGTTAAAAAAAAAAAACCTCTGCCTGAATTGGGCCTTTCCAACTGCCGGGGCTGCAATGCAGGACTTTCTCCCCCTAGAAAGTAGAAGGCTTGCTATCATTTCCCCCTGATGACTGCTGCCATCCTCAGTTCAGATTAGCCGTCACCCCCAATTGTCCACCTGCCAAGGCGATCTGAAATGAGTCCGTCTCCTTTTACCATTTCACCATCCATCCATCTGAATTAGGTTATTTCGTCCCAGTCCGTCCCAGCCAAACAAAGGCTGTCATGCTTGAGAGCTCATTCCTTTCACCGTCCTTTTCTCCCCGTTCAGTGGTCTAAGTGAGAATGACAAGGTTGATCTGCATGGATGGGGATATCTTACTCAGCCGAGTGGAAATGCTCACTCCCATACAGAGGTCCACAAAAGGAAATTGAGGTGAATCCTTAAAGGGAAACGAGAAGAAAAAACCTTACTATTTTTTTGTTCCTCGATCCTTTAGCTGTAGGGATTTTCAGACTAATGGCATGTTGGAAAGAAATTGGGTCAAGAGGTCAAAGACTCTTATTTATCCATCCAACCGTCAGAGGAGGATTTTTCAAAAACTGAACGGAAGTAGGTTTAACGGCGGGCTGAATCTGTAATACTGCAGAACATCTACAAAGTAAATCTTTGTAGGATCCAACCTGGGTTGACTTGAAGCCATCCTCAAGGAACTTCTCTGTATGCTTTGGGCTGTTCTGTATGTGGTATTTAGATGGTGGCTGTTGGGTGTGTGGCTTTTTCATTGTTGATTGGGGTGTTGACGGCTGGTTATTATGTCGTTGGCTGTTGTTTCCTTGTGATGCCAAACCCACACTTTCTACATACTTGATAAGCTGTGGGAAATCAGCATTCCTGTTGATTGATGGGGGGGTCTTTTTCCCAGGCTTCAATCACCTCCCTGGCTGTTTTTGTGCCTGCTCGTCCAACAATCTTAGTAATCTCAAAATTGAATATGTGCATTGAATGTATTGAGTAAATTCAATCTAAGATGGGGAATTGTGCACATGGAACAGAATTTTGGGGGCACCAGATGTTTAAAATTCAGCTGGAACTTGTCCAACAATCTTAATAGAGTTCAAAAGCTCGGTGTTGTGGCCCACCAGTGAGGAGGTTGGGGAGGAACATGGGCCAGTCCTGGACTCTGGGGAAGGCTCTGATGAGAGCTCTGAGTCAGAGGAGAGATGGGGCTGGGGTCGTCCAACAGTTATCAGCTGCCTTCAGAGTCAGAGATCAGTGGGGCAGAAGAACAGCTGGAGCCTGTTTCCAGAGTGTGCATGCACAGAGCTGCCAGGAGAAGGGAACAGTTAAGAAACAAGGGTCGACTCTGGACTAAAGGCACAGGTGGATGGTGAATGGCCCCTTCCATTGAGAATAAAGAGGAGCGAAAGGGGAGTGGTGTTTGCAGGAGACAATTAGTTTGTTTAATTAGTGTGAAGATTTGTTCGTGACTCTCAGAGACTCCTTGCCAAGCATTTTCTCGTACAGTGTTGCACTTGGAAGCTATTGACCTGGCAGCTCTCCAAGCCTGATAAGGTCTGTGGTTGCAATTCACCCTTGAAAGACTGTTTGCTGGGACTTTGTTGGATGCAAATGAGAGGATACCAAAAAGCAAGCCAGGAAAAGAAACCAAATAGCTGCCTTGAATATCCATATTTCAACTGACATTTTTCAACCGTTGGGTTGGAAGCGTTACATTTATTAATATCACTAAATCCCGATGATTGAAGATAGCACCAAGATTTGGTTTTGAGATATTAGGCAAAAACTTAGCAAAGAGAGAAGAGACCACATCTTTGGATTGTCATTTCATTTATGTGTTTGGAAGTTGTAGAAGGAGTTGTGATGACTCTCAGGGACACTTCACCAGATGTCTCTCCAGATGTCGGTTCAGAAATGTCCCAGGCACATCTAGAGGGGAGTTGGTCATTGGCTCCAAGCAGCTGTCTGAGAGGGATTTGGCTGAAGCACAGTTGCAGCAAGGCAGCCGTGAAGCTTCAGGTGGGGAAAGCACACAGCTGGAGACAGTCAATGAGGAGGAAGAGGAACTGCCTTCTTCAGCTGATCCAAAAACATGTAGGGCAGAGAAAAGGCAGGCGCAGAGAAGGTCAGCCAGATTACTCGCAAGGAGGCAGCCTTGGCCCTCTTGATGGGCTACACTGGAAGCTGGTTATTGAGCACAGCAGACAGATGGAGGTGATGCTGGAAATGTGTTCATTTCCTAGCTGTGTGTTTCCTGGTTGTTGTCATTCTTGCCTTGTTTTGGATTGACTCTGTGCCTTGACTTTGAATGGTGCCTAGTGAACTCTGGACTTTTCTTCACCCCGTGAATCCTCTTGTGCTGTGAATTTAATTTTGTCTGGAGAATTTATCTTGTTTGGGAAACTTTAAAGGGCCCTGTGAGCTCGTTGGCCATTGTTCTGTGGACAAGCACCAGTCTGCTTTTGGATGGACTTAATTGGGACAGTTCTGGGTTTTTGGTGAAAGAAAATGGCTGGGAAAGAATGATAAACTTACTAAACCACTGTTATGTGCGCATAATGTGTTACTCATGAGTAATCAGGCTGACCTTTGCCTTTTCTCTGCCCTGTATGTTTTTGGATCAAGTGCAGAAGGCAGTTCCTCTTCCTCATAGCTGACTGGATGCAGCTGTGTGCTTTTCCCACCTGAAGCCTCAGGGCTGTCCTGCTGTGGGAGGACATTTGGTTGCCCTGTGCTTCAGCCAAATCCCTCTCAGATGGCAACTCGGAGCCATTGACCAACTCCACTCCTAATATGCCCAGAAGTAGTTTATCCTTCTCCAAGCTGACATCTGAAGAGGTATCTGGGGGAGTCATCACCTCCCCAAAAAGCACTAAGTCAATTCTGAGTCCTGGCAAAAACCTCTTTTATTACATTAATGTGAATTTATTTCATTCAGTCAGCCAACGACTTGGCAAACAGTCTTGCAAAGGTATACTAATGGGCTCAGACCTTTATCAATCCTGGAACGCTGCCCAGTAAATAGTTCCACATTCAGTGCTGACAAGGAAGGGCTGGGTTATACAGACAAATCTCCACGGGGCTGGAACAAACAAACAAACAAATGAGCAAGTTGTTTCCTGAAAAAGCCTTCTCTCCTTTTGCTTCTCTTTTAATCCTGATGGGAGGGGCCATTCATCGTCCACCCATGGCCTTACTCCCATGTCGACCCTGAGTCCTTAATTGTGCCTTCCTTTTGGCAGCTCTGCGCATGCACAGGCTGGGAACCGGTTCTAGAAGCTCCCCCATCTCACTGCTGTCCGAGCCCGAAGGCAGCTTATGATTGTCAGCCTGCACCTCTGCCTCTGATGCAGAGCCCTCATCCGAGCCTTTCTCAGCCTCTAGGAATGGCCCAGGTTCCTCCCCTTCCTCATCACTACTGTCCGACTCTGCTACCAGCTCCACCAGCTGCTGATGGACCACAACACACAGGCACCAGGATAAAAACTAGGTGACCATGAATGATAATCCCACCTTAGGCATGAAGCCAACTGGGTGGCCATGAGAAAGTCACTGTCATTCATTTGGTCCAGGTCTTGGACTGTAATAAAGATATTATTACTAAATGCTGGATTAAGATTGGTTCTTTTCATAACACACTGCAATAGTTCGTGTTTTGGAAGTTTTACTTATAGGCTGCAGCATTCTTGATGTTTTCTCAGCCCATCACACACATAATCAATCTAGCTTGAGCCAAGTCAATACCTGGGATAATAACATTAAATCGACTGCCTCCAAAAATATCTCTATAAGGATGCCCAGACTCTTTCGTGCATTTCTTTCTTATGACCCATTCCTCCTTTAATGGAAGTTGGCCCAACCAAAAAAAAAGCACCAATGAACAAAACTAAGACTGTCTTGTCCATTCATCTCCACATTTTGAATTTGTCTGCTTGTCAGAGCTTTCATCTTTGATTAATATATGTCCTCTGGCCTATTAATTTATGTTTATGAAAGTATTTTGGATGAAATAGATGAAACGGCTGAGGATGTTAAATGACCTTTTAAAATCAGATTGATACCGAAAACTTTTTTATGCCGTGGGTGTTGATGGTTTATTATTAACTTCCAATTTTTTATGCTAAGGGTTGCTACTCTTGTATACCGCATCAAAACAATTTTATTGCCGGGATTTCGGTTTGTCGGCTTCGCGGCGGCAGGGATTTGCGAAGCTGCGCGATCCCTGCCGCGCTAGCCGTTTTGGGGCTCCGACCCAGACGGGTACGGAGCTAGGCTGCCCTGCAGGGGCAGCTGAAGGTAGGGGATCCGGAGAGGGGTTTGGGGGTGTTGCAGACCCCCTCCCGGCCGGTAGAACCCCTTTTCCCAGGACGGTGCAGCGGCGGTCCGTAATGGCCGCCACAAAGAAGCTGGCAGCCGGGTAAGAATGCGCAGGAGGAAGTGGAGAAAGTGCTTGAAAGGAGAAAGTTTTTCTTGGCTCCTAGGACTCTAAGACATATTTAATAAAATTCCTGAAAAGTATGACTTTCTGAATAATACCTGCCAGAAGAGGAAAAAAGCGACAGTTTGATGGTGCTGAAAGGATAGCTTACCCTCTTTTCCTACGGAATAAATAACTGGATATTAAGAAACCTATTTTTTTAGGTGAAAATTGGTTTTAAGCGATGAGTGGGAAGAGAGAGGATTAAAAAGAAAATATTTGTATGCTAAGACTTTGTTGGAGGAGATGCCTTAAGGATTTGAAGACTAGAATATATTGCAATAAGATTTTAAACAGATTTGGACTTTCTTTCTCTTTGATTGATATTACCCCAGAAGGAGAAAGTGAGAACTCTGCCTTGGTTTGGACTGACTGATAACTTTGGGACTGCTTTATTTTTTTTATTTTCTTTGGAATATTCTGGTTGTTGTAAGAAGAAAGAAGGGGAAAAGAAAAGAAAAGATTTATAATGGCTTTTTCTGTTGAGGAACTAAGAAAAGAATATGAACAAGCAAAAAAAAATGGTAAAGATGGTGTGGAAGAAGCTTTCCTTTTTTTAGAAATGGCGCTTGCTAACTATCAACAAACATTACAACAGATGAAGACAGCAGAGGAACAAGAAAGAAAAGAAGGAGCCATTTTTAATGAATCTCAGAATTTGATCAAGAAAGAAGGAAGAGAGAAAAGAAGAGAACTAAAGGACTTAAGACCTAAAAAACATTTAAGAAAGGGAAAAATAAGGTGCAAAATCAATATGATGATAGTAAACAAAAGGGAAAAGGAACACGACAGAGAAGGGAAGCCAGTAAGGCAGAGGCTAGAAGAAGGGGGTAGAAAGGTTTGTTGGGAGAAGAAAGAAAGGGAAAAGGTGGAGAAAAGCTACAATGTTTTGAAATTAAATGAAAAAAAGGAATTTTTATGGATAATGGATAAAGTATAATTTTTCAAAAGATTTTGCAAGGTACATAAGATGAGATAGTAGTATTGTAATGGTTTAAGAGTTGATAAGAGATTAAAATGTTAAAATGTTTAATAATGACTGGCTTTAAAACTTAATAATAGGGAGGTTTAGAATACTGTTTTAATTAAAGAGTTTAATAAGATTATGGTATTGATGTTATTATAAAATTTTTATTATAGTATTTGTTTTTAATATTTGGATTTATTGTCTAATTATGTATTTAATTATTTTGGATGTACTAGTTAGATAGAATGTACCAAGCAAAATCGGATTGGGTATTGGATGTTATCTTAAAGGTTAATTTGATTAATTTAGGGGAGATAGAAAGGCATCATACTCTGATTAATGATTTCAGGAGAAACTTATTTTCTTCTTTTTATAAGGAATGAGACCAAAGGGTTGATAAAAATGGACAAAAGATACAAATATAATGATTCAAACTAAGATGATTAATTAAGATAGAATTAAGAAGAGTGAAATATGTGGAGAAGTTAATATAGAAGACTTAGAATGGTAAATAAAATAAGTAATGATATGTAAGATGAGCATGAAGATAATTGAAGTCCATGAAGAGAGAGATACCTGGGTCCAAGTTACTTTCCAAAAAGATTTTTTTATGTTTTGTGTGTTGTGTGTATATGTTTTTTTGGGGGAGAATTAGTAAAAGCTTGCAGAAATATAGAATGAGAATAATGGTAACTAAGTCAGAAAGAAATAGATGAAATAATAATAATGATATTGAATAAGAGTAAAGAGAAGTAAAGGGAAATTGAATAAGAGGTTTTTGTATGTTATATGGAAATGGTTTAAAACAGAATCATAATTTATCTGACTTGTTAAATTTACAATGAAAAAAGGTTTAAACATGTAATGAATAATGATAATTTGTGTGTTTTAAAAACTAATAAAACTTGTTTAAAAAAAAAAAAATTATTGCCTTTTTTTTTCCTCCTCCAATTTATTTTTTAGAAACTAATGAACTCACCCAGGGAGGCTTAAAACATGTTTGTCCCATTCCACTGAAAATTAAGTGGAACTGAACCATAGGTGGTATTCAGCTGGTTTGGACCAGTTCTGGAGTTCAGACAGCTGGCAAATACCCCCTCTGACTGGCCCCGCCTCCTTCTATTCTCTGCCTCCTGAGTCCCAGATGATTGGCTGGGTCTTCTTTGGTTGCCCTGCACAGGAGAACAGAACTGGAAAGCAGGTTAGTGGGATGGGGAGGGAATGGGGATTTTGCAGTAACCTTCCCCTGCCACACCCACCAAGCCACACCATGCCCATCAAGCCACGCCCACAGAACCAGTAGTAAAAATTGTTGAATCCCACCACTACCTATTCAAATTTCCATTTGGATTTGTTTTAATTCAGCCCCTTGCATTCCAGGGATTATACATGTCTGTGGCTCCCAAAATCTGGTCTACATGAAAAAGAAAACTGTAGGAGAAGGAGAGGCAGAGCCTCCGGTGGGGTCAAGGTGGTAATCAGCCTAGAGTTATTACATTGACACAAACAATCCAAGTGCAACCTCTCTTGAATTCCCTTATCTAGAGCCAGTTTAGGGCTGACCATTATTAGTTGACCAGATTCTTATGTGTAAGCATGTACAATAAAGTAGCTTAACTGAAGCTTAACGTGCAGTTTTGATTCTATGCATGGCGAAAACTTGTCTAGCCTAATCTAAGAGTTTCTTCCTAAAGGAGAATTTCTAAATACATCTTACCCCTAATAGATCTGCTAGGCAGTGGCGGGATTCCAAAAATTGTACTACCAGTTTTGTGGGTGTGGTGTGGCGTGGCATGGCTTTGTGGGCGTGGCAGGGGAAGGATACTATAAAATCTCCATTCTCTTCCACTCCTGGGAGGAGGTTACTGCAAAATCCCCATTCCCTCTCACCCTAATAACCTGCTTAAAAGCAGTTTAAAACTTCACTCTGAAGTATTTTTCATACATACTTTTCCAAGGACCTCTGGATACTACACCTTGAAGTTAAAAATATAACTTTTTTTTTTTTTTACAAAAAGCATGCTTATATGAAGGTGAGGCATCTCAGTTGGTATTCTATTTAGGCTGAGAAAAAGCAAAATATATTTTAAAAATGTAATTATGTGCTTCCTTCTTTTAGTTATCTAGGTTTTTTTTTAATAGCAGAGATATGGTCTTCCCTATATGTTAAATAGAAGGGACAGTCAATTTGCATCTGGATGTTGACCTATTGAAAAAAACATCAGCAATAAGACTCATAATAGAGAGAAGAAACTGGAAATGACAATTTTGTTCCTTCAGTTTTGTTATAGATTAGAGATATTGAAGTTATTAAGAAAATTATGGACTGTGCTGAAATGAGTAAATTGACATTTGAAATCAGAGAACAGGAAGATAAACCATTTTACATGATATGGGATTTGTTTTATCAATGGTTGGATAAAAAGACATGGTAATGTAATAGACTAGGAAATCTTGTAATAGAAGTTTAATAGATCAATATAAAATATAATATAGATATATACAACCATTGGATGAAAGTACAATATAAATTTCATGATAAAATCTAGAATATCTTGTATAATGTATAAAATGATGGAATAAATGATGGAATAAATAGTTTAGTCATGAATGATTAATAACTGATAAATATATAAGCATATATTAGTTTGACAATGTGAGAATTTATATAAACTGTGAGTAATAACTATGAAAGGATAGCACAAAATATTTGTAACCAACTGACACATTGTATGTATATAAAATGGAAGATGGGTTTATGTTTTTATGTTTTGTCTGTATATGTTTGTCTTAAAAAATAATATATATATATGTTTTCTTAAGTTTTGGGGGTATTAGTGTAGTCTGGCAGGATTTTCAAAGTTTCATTTCAGCAGAATCGTCATTGGCTTCTGTATTGTGTCCGTCTGGTATCAGACTTTTAGGGGGGGGGGGTGGGGGGGGGGGGGGGGGGGGGGGTGGGGGGGGGGGCAGTAGTTCAGATTTGAAATTTGTGGGGGGGGGGTCTCTCGAATTATTTTCCCGTCATGGTTGTGCTTTAAAGTTGTAGCAACGCTTCGCAGAATCTCATCTGCCATCATCAGGCTTCTGTATAGTGTTCTGCTCAGATGAGCCTGATGATGGCAGATGAGATTCTGCTCAAACGTGCTGGGCTGGTTTTCCAGGTCAATTTTATCTTTGGGGTTGCTAAGGATGGCTGCTATTTTTCTGTCTGTTTTGAAGGCAGTCCTGATGTGATGTCTGTGTAGTACCTACTAATTTTGTCTGTAGACCTCTTATGTAGGGCAGACAGCTGTTCCATATCTGTTCATCTTCTGGGTCTCTATTATGTTTCAGTGTGTTTTTGTGATCAGCTGGTGATTTTGCTTTGGTTGCTGTCAAGTCAGGGTGCATGTTCAGTCTTAATGGTGTCTTGTCTGAGGCGTTTGGTCTGGTATAGTGTTTAGCCAGGAGTTATCTGTGCTGGGTGGTGGTGGGATTGGGCGTGAGGTAGCGGTTGGTGTGGGTTTCTTCTGAGAAACTTAGAATATACATGGTGAACTTGATATATATATATATATATATATATATATATATATATATATATATATATATATATATATATATGCATATATATCATATACATATACATATACATATACACACACATATACATGTATATATATATATATATATATATATATATATATATATATATATATATATATATATATATAAAAATTGACTACTGGTTCTGTGGGCGTGGCATGGCATAGCTTGGTGGGCATGGCCTGGTAGGCATGGCAGGGGAAGGATATTGTAAAATTCCCCATTGCCTCCCCACTACAGGGGAAGGATACTGCAAAATCTCCATTGCCTCCCCACCCCACCCCACTAACCTGCTTTCCAGCTCCGTTCTCCTGTGCAGGGCAACCAAAGAAGACCCAGCCGATCAGCTGGGACTCAATGGGAGGCAGAGAAGAGATGGGGTTAGTAGGGGCCCAGTCAGAGGTGGGATTTGCCGGTTCTCCGAACTACTCAAAATGTCCACTACTGGTTCTCTAGAACTGGTTCGAACTGGCTGAATCCCACCTCTGCTGCTAGGCATCTAAATCAAATTATCAAATTAAGAGGGCCTTTAATATGCTTTCATAAGTGGCTTTAGAGATATAAAGTCATTTCATTTCATTCTTGACTTTGCCTATAGGCTGAAGGAACGCACCAAGCATGTTTTATTGCACTGATCCTCATCACGAGCTCTTAAGCCCCCTACCTAATTAAATATGCTGATAACTGATCAGTTTTATTTAAAATGATTATCTTCAGAGTCAAAGGATTCCATCTCCATAATTTTGATGTGTTAAATACGCATCAGTGTGATTTGGCCTGTTTATCTAATTGGCTAATCAAGGTTACCCCCAGATATGCAGTGTGTTTTAGGGACTGTTCATTTTGCAATCAAGATTCTTTCAGGGAAAAAAAAGAGAACTCTAAATTTATTTAGCATTTGCTTCTTCCGATTTTTTTTAGTTGTCTCCAATGAATAGACATAGGTCTTTAGATATCTATAGCCTGGGTTTTTGGCTCCACATTTTTCCCCTAAAAGATCTGCTTTCTTTCCTACACCAGATTTTCAAATGCTTTAGAGATTTGGGGCCATAATTCCCTCCATCAAAGGTTTTTAGTTTAATTGTTCTGAAAACCGTTAATTGAGACATTCCAGCATCTGCCTCTCTGGTTCAACTCAGGAGGTAATTTCTCAATAATTTATTGAGATTTCTACCAGCATAGGAATTGTGAACATTACTGTAACCGTCTTCATTTTAATTCACCTCATTGGCAATCAGATGGTTTTTGAGCTCAATTGAAATTGCTTCTTTTGTTTGAAAAAGCAAAACAACAACAACAACAACAACAACAACAACAACAACCAAAAAACCCTCCAAAACAAAGCAATTTTCCTTGAACGGTCTGATGGGAAATACTTTCTGATTTCCTTCATTGTCTCAATATGTTAGACAGATGAAATATAAACAGAGTACTAGTTGCAGCAAAAGCTTGCGAATTTCCTCAAGATGAGTCTGTTGTGAATCAATAAAAGTAACTTGGCCCAAATGCAAAGCAGGTTTTGAAAGTCTGCACACCTGATTGGTCCTTAAACAATGAACAAGGATTGGTCCATAACAAGCCCCTGATTGGCCAATATTAGGACACTTCTTATTGGGTTTTAGTTGAACTTGTTGCATATGTTATTGGTTAATAGGGTAGCAGCTAACCCTATAAAAGGGTTACTGCTGCCCATAGCCTTGCTCTGTTCTGTTCTATTTACTGTTATTAAAGAGTTGAAGTCACTGGTCAGATGTCTGGTCTCCATTACTCTCCAAACGTAACACTGGCGACGAGGATGGGATTCGGAGACCGAAGAGCTGACTGATCTACAGAGCAACAAACAGAGCACGTGGTCGAACACGCACCATCAACGGCAACATGGCCAGCGGTGCCGTACCACCCGCTCCATTCAACCCAGAAACTGAAGACTGGGAGTCGTACATGGATAGGTTCCAGATGTTTCTGGAGACCAACAATTTGAAAGATGCAACAACCGGCAAAAAAAGAGCTATATTTCTAACTCACTGCGGGCCTACCGTGTTTAAAATGGCAAAATCACTTGCCAAGCCAGCCGAAGTAAAAGAGATGGACTGGGACGTCCTCGAGCCTTTACTACGGGCCCACTACGCGCCCACCGTGCCAACCTTAGTCAGAAGACATGAATATTACCAGAGGAACCAGCGGAAAGGCGAGAGCAACCTTGGAGGCCTCTGCGGGTTCTCTGACTTAGAAGAAGCCCTCCGTGACCGCCTAGTTCTGGGCCTAGAAGACTGCTCGATCCAGAGTAAAATCATGGCTAAGGGGGACATCAGCCTCACCGATGCCCTTAAAGAAGCCACTGCAGCGGAGGCAACCAAAAAGTCGGCAGCCCGAATGCGTCGCACTAGCGCACCGGCACGCCAACTTGCCAACGATACCTCGCCTCGCTCAGAGAGACACCCGGTATCGACTCACCACGAAGACCTAGAATCCCCGTCAGAAAGCGATGAGGAAGAGGTCAACCAACTCCGAACGGAACGAGACCAGTCCACACAACGCTCTCTTCGACCTTGTGCAGGATGTGGAGCGAATCACCCACGATCCAGCTGCAAATTCCTCGACGCACTCTGCCGCATTTGCGGGAAAAGAGGTCACATCGCAAAGGTTTGCAGAAGCAAACAAAACTCCAAACCCCGACAGGCCCAATACCAGTCTTCAGGATTCTTCGGCACACCCTGAGACAAACTGAATCACCAATGGGGAAGCCACTCCTACAGAAACAAACCGTCCACCACTTCCACCAGGCATGAAGAAACCAGGCGGGAAGAGACCCACCAAACAATTACCATAGGCCACGCTACATCCCTTGATGCCGGGAAGATCAGAGTGAAGGTCGCTATCGAAAACAACCCTTGTGTAATGGAGGTGGACTCAGGATCATCCCTCTCGATGGTGTCCTGGAAGACGCTCCAACAGCTCATTCCGACAATTCGCCACCAAGACCTCAACCCTCAAAGGGTTATACTCAAAGACTACCAGGGTAACCGCATTCCCGTTGTCGGGTCCCGCCGATTCCAGGTCTCTTTCAAGGACCGCACCGTCGCACTGCCACTGACTGTCGTGGACCGTGACCGGCCTAGTCTTTTAGGCCTGCAATGGTTCAGACCGCTCGGGATCACTGTAGCCGGAGTCCACCGTGCCGAGAGCAAAGATTGGGAGGAAGTCCTCGTGCAAGAATTCCAAGACGTTTTCGCAAACGGACTAGGCAAGTACAAGGGGACCCCGATTTCATTTAATTTGAACCCTGAGGTAGCACCCATCCGCCTTAAGCCGCGTCGGGTACCGTTCGCCCTGAAACCTAAAATCGACGAACAACTCGATAAGCTAATAGCACAGGGCGTGCTGGAACCCACCGACCACGCCCGGTGGGAAACCCCAATAGTGACGCCTATCAAGCCTGATGGGTCACTGAGAATTTGCGGAGACTACCGGGCCACTCTAAACCACGCACTTCAGCAAAGTGCATATCCAGTGCCGGTAGTGCAACATCTGCTCCATTCCTTGGGCGGCGGGAAAATTTTCGCTAAATTAGACCTAGCACAGGCGTATCAACAATTGCCTGTAGATCCGACCACCGCGGAGGTGCAAACTATCGTCACGCATAGGGGCGCATTTAAATGCAACCGGCTCCAGTTCGGGTAAGCGTTGCACCAGGAATCTTTCAGAGCTTAATGGAAAGGCTGTTACAAAGAATAAGAGGGGTCGTACCATATTTCGATGATGTACTCATCGCCACCCCTAACCGAGACATTCTAGAAAAACAACTCCGAGAGGTCTTACAAAGGTTCCAAAATGCAGGCCTCAAAGTTAAAAAAATAAATGTCAGTTATGTACCGAAAAAGTGGAGTTTTTGGGATACCTCCTGGACAGTCAAGGAATCCATCCCACTGAAGACAAATTAAAGGCAATTAAGAAGGCCCCCACTCCAAGGAACGAGGCAGATCTACAGGCGTTCCTTGGACTTATCAATTTTTATAATGTCTTTCTACCCAATAAAGCAACGGTAGCTGAACCATTACATAGACTCTTAGACAAAAAAGCAACGTGGGTTTGGGGACAACGTGAACAATACGCTTTCCAACAAGTAAAGAAATTGCTAACTTCTGATTCCGTACTCATGCAGTACAACGAGACTCTCCCGCTAACTATTACTTGTGACGCCTTACCTTTTGGGGTTGGAGCAATCCTAGCCCACGTATTACCTAACGGAGCGGAAGCTCCCATTGCGTTTTTTTCGCGAACTGTAGCTAAAGCTGAAAGAAATTATAGTCAGCTGGACAAAGAAGCTTTAGCTATTGTGGCTGCAGTTAAAAGATTTCATGAATATGTGTATGGGCGTGCGTTTACAATAATTACTGATCATAAACCACTGCTGGGGATTATTGCGGGTAATAAACCAACCCCGTATATATTGTCCCCCAGAATGACCCGCTGGTCTGAATTCTTGGCGGCGTACACTACACCTTGCAACACCGCCCGGGGAAATCAATTCTCCACGCTGATGCATTGAGCAGAACGCCGCTCCCAGAATCGGTTGAAGATCCAGCCCCAACCATCACAATGCTGCAAATTGAGGCTCTACACGTACCACCACTGACAGCGAGAGACATTGCCCTCGAAACAAAACGTGATCCGGTTCTGCAACACATCCTATGCTGGGTTGAACGTGGTTGGCCAACAGAACAATTATCACCTGAATGGGCGCCTTTCAAAGCCCACCAAACCGAACTGTTTTCCCAAAAGGGCTGCATCTTGTGGGGCGATAGAGTCATAATCCCGGGCAAACTGCAACAAACTGTTTTGGCGGTATTGCACGACGGACATCCAGGCATAGTGCGGATGAAAGCACTCGCACGGAGCTACGCCTGGTGGCCGGGAATCGACAAAAGAATCGAGGCCTCGGTCGCTACTTGTCAACGTTGCCAGGACGTCAGCAACGCCCCACCTAAAGCAAGCCCGACCAAATGGGAAACTCCGAGGGGACCATGGTCCCGTATTCATATTGACTTTGCGGGGCCTACAAAAGGACACACTTTCCTTATTACTGTCGACGCCTATTCAAATTGGCTTGAGATCCATCGAATGAACACAACTACAACGGACTCAGTTATCAACAAATTAAACAGGCTATTTGCCACACATGGTTTTCCGGACGTTTTGGTCTCGGATAACGGCCCACAGTTCACAGCATTACCATTTGAACAATATCTTGCTGACCGGGGCATCCGCCATGCGCTAACCTCGCCCGCGCACCCTGCGGCGAACGGACGTGCCGAGCGCATGGTACAGTTTGTAAAAAAGACCCTCCACAAAATGGAATTCGGCAACATTGATGAAAAAATCAATAGAATTTTATTATTGCAGCACATCACGCCCCACAGCGTTACCAACAAAACGCCCGCCGAACTTCTCATGGGGCGGAAACTACGATCACACCTCGACAGGCTCCACCCCGCATACGCACCCGAAAAGCCTTTCGGATCCAGCAGCAAATGCCGGGAATTTAAGGTAGGCGACTTAGTCTTTGCCAAAAACTTCTCCGGTGACCCTTTATGGATACCCGCAACCGTCACCCACCTCACAGGGCCTAGATCTTACCGCCTGCTAACAGACGATGGAAGGGTGTGGAAACGCCACATAGACCAACTCCGTTCGAGATTACCACCCAGCGCCCAGGGCTCCCCGGGTTCACCAACTGAGGGGGGAGGAAATATCGAGGAAATTGACTTTGATATGACAAATAGCAGGCCAACAGAAACCCTATGGCCCAGCGAAGTACCGGGAATTGAAGCGGGGAGGGAGTTGACTGTCCCATGGGACCTTAACACGGGGGAAACCGAACTGCGAAACCCCGAAGAAACACTGATTGGCGGAGACAACCATAGCGGTAGCAGCACGGAATCACCGTGCAGCGGAACGGAACTTAATTGTGATCATCCAAACGCTCCACCGGAGCCGGACTTTAGGCCAAACCCGGTGGAGCCACGGAAATCATCCAGACAGACCAAACGGCCTGTCTATCTTGAAGATTTTGTTACAGCTCCCCTCAAACGGAACCCAAGGGGGAGGGGTGTTGTGAATCAATAAAAGTAACTTGGCCCAAATGCAAAGCAGGTTTTGAAAGTCTGCACACCTGATTGGTCCTTAAACAATGAACAAGGATTGGTCCATAACAAGCCCCTGATTGGCCAATATTAGGACACTTCTTATTGGGTTTTAGTTGAACTTGTTGCATATGTTATTGGTTAATAGGGTAGCAGCTAACCCTATAAAAGGGTTACTGCTGCCCATAGCCTTGCTCTGTTCTGTTCTATTTACTGTTATTAAAGAGTTGAAGTCACTGGTCAGATGTCTGGTCTCCATTACTCTCCAAACGTAACAGAGTCCATATGGCTCCTGGTTTTCATTCTTGTTTCCAAGTCCAATTCAAGGTCCTAGGATTGACCTATAAGCTTTACATGGACCATCTCTTCCCAATTCCATCTGTCTGTGCCATCAGATCCAATCCAATTGTCAGCCTTCCAGACTGACAACTCCAACAAATAACTCCAAGGCAGGCATCTTCTAAAAAGTTCTGTTTTATTTGGATAGTAAACTGGCACACCTGGGGAATCCTGAATCTGAAAGTTCCAGGTTTCCTTGAAATAAGTTAAAAACTACAAATCCACCTCTTGCGCCCATCATCGTATCCCATGCCCCAATCCCCATCTGTCCCAATTTGAGATGTTCTCTCACCCAGGTGCAGAAATAACATGACCTTGACTTAGAAGAAAAATGCTATTATGTCTAACCACATACACTCCAAGAAACTTCCCCCTCTCATTTTCCCAGGCTCAAGAATGTGGAAGTGTCTGGTGTTAACATGGCTTCTAAAGCTGACACCAATGGTTATGTTGCAGGTTCCTTGCCAAGGGAGTGACTTTTACTAGATCATTATCCCCCCCATCACCCTGGGAACAACACACACTCATACCAGCCATTTCATGGGCTCCATCCCACTCTGGGTTCCCCAGGCCCGCTGGCGGAACCACGTTTTCATTGCCTCCTGAAAGACTGTTACAGTGGGGCCCAGTCTAATTTATAGAGGAATGATGTTCCAAAGGGAGGGAGCCATCACGAAGAAGTCCCTTCTTCTGGGTTGTCCCCCGCCCAATGTATTTCCCTAGGGGATTAGATCCACAACATTCCTCGTCTCCCTGCTCTAGTGGATCGGGTAGATGTGACCGGCAAGAGACAGTCTGTGATGATTGGGGCATGGCACAAAAGCAACAAAGTCACAAAAATAGGTAAAGTCCCTTTAATACCTCCAATTTGGCCCCCAATGTCCAGTTATCTTCAGCTGGAGAAAAGAAAACTCTCCCAAGAACAGTTTTTAAAGGGAAGAAATTCAGTCTGAACCCAAAGTACATATAAATTATAAATAAAAACCAACACAAACCACACTGCAGCAATTTATGAGACAGGGCAGGATAAGGAATTGCAGAATTCAAAAGATAACGAAACACACACAGTTGGGAGGATGCCAGAACCCAGATAAGACTTGACAAACAAAGATAATGCACACTTTGCTTCCAGCAAGGTGCTGTGTGCAAATGCCCTTTTAAAATCCTGTTTTCCCAGCTGCAACTAATGAAGGGGATCAGGGCCCTTTCCTCCCCCGTAAACCACTCAACCCATGTTGCTCCCTTATCCGTTCCTCCCTGTGTGCCCTAGCATGAAGAGGGGGTGGGCCTGGGTCTTCCTCTGAATGCCCATCCAGCCTGTGCCCTTCCCCAGTTTCCTCCCCAGCCACCAGAGCCACACTCCCACTCCCTGTCAGCTGTTCCACCTCCCCCTCGGAATCAGATTCCAAAGGGGCATGACATGGTCCCTCAGATAACCTGGTTCTGGAATGTTGTGCACACTGTCAAAAGAATAATTTGGGGTTCCAACTCAAACTGGGGTTGCACAAGAATAAATAAAAATGAAATCCAGACACCTGTGAAGCAAAGAGAATTATATATTATAAGAGGTTTGCCTTGTGGGCAGCTGAAGAGAAGAGATACGAAGATATTGTTTTATAGGGGAGTTTCTCCTGGGTGTGGAAGTGTGTACTTGCTAATTCTAGGGTGACACTTTAGGGGCGTGGATATGCGTACATGTTGACCCAGAGAAGGGGGTTGATTAGCACCAAAGAAGGAGTTGATTAAATCAAGGCTTGGGAACAGAGTCTCTTCATTTGAACTGGCAGCATTATAATGATGTTTACATTGTGTTAATGTGAGTTTTGTGTGTTTGCTTGTGCACGTTTACAGCTGGAAATAAGTGTTTAATGAATTCTGATGTTTGTGCAAGTTTGAAGGATTTTTGCAGGCTGTTAACCAATAATTTTTTTTTGGAGAGGGGCAGATCCTGGGTCAGTTAACATACAATTCCCTATACAATATTTCTAATGGGTTGTGAAATTTATGAATTCTTGCCACACCATTCAGAGTTTCTTTCTGACACCATTCAGAGTTTCTTTCTGGGAGGTGGATTTTTTTTCCTCGCAGCTGTGATCAATGCTAGGCCAAATGCAAATTTCCTTGTGTGTGTGTGTGTGTGTGTGTGTGTGTGTGTGTGTTTGCAGTGGTGTGAGAACACAATGACTGCAGACCCCTCTGCAAAACCTTGAATACGCAGATGACTATAAGCAGCACTCAGACAGATAACTATCAAGAAGTTACTGCTGCAGATGTCAACCTAATTACAGCAATCTGCGGGGGAAACCACCTCTAACACCAAGCTTCTAATTTATTAATATGGTTTATTTATTAATGGGGCATATTTGTGCCCTTTTGCTTACTGATTGCTATGCAGAGAGCTTTCTTGATTGAAAGCAATGCCCTTCATTATTCATTACTGAACTGAGCCAACAAAGCCAACATTATTTTGTCAAAAGCTACGTATAAACTTCTCTGGGTTTTTTTGTTGTTGTTTGTTTGTTTGTTTGTTTTGGAGCTAAGGAGGATCGGTCCTTGTTAGTAGATGGAAGGAATTTCAGGATTGGTGGT
The DNA here is from genome assembly GCF_049901735.1 of Notechis scutatus. Classification (NCBI taxonomy): domain Eukaryota; kingdom Metazoa; phylum Chordata; class Lepidosauria; order Squamata; family Elapidae; genus Notechis; species Notechis scutatus. The sequence goes on along the minus strand of NC_142012.1, from coordinate 52,711,105 downwards.
TCCGATTAAGGAGTCCGAAAAAAATCTTTCCTACATGAGATGATACCATATCATTTCTGCTTGGTGACATCTTCCCAAACTCTCCCCCTCAAACCAATCCTTACATAGTTGTGACCAGATCTCTACAAGTCGAGTTTTGAAGTTGGCTTTATACTTGATTTCAGGTTATTATCCTCAGACATTATGACACAGGAACAGCAATGCACATGTGTATATAAATGTGTGGCATAAATCCAGACCATTTACTGTGTAGTTTAAGCCAGGGGTGGGATTCAAAAATTTTAACAACTGGTTCTGTGGGTGTGGCTAGGTGGGCGTGGCCATGTGACTGGGTGGGCGTGGCTTGTTGTGTTTATTTTTGCAGCACCCTCCCCCATTTTTTGGGCCTTCTGGGCCTCAGGGAAGCCCCTGGGGGGCATTTTTGCTCCCAGGAAGTTTTCCTGGGGTCCAGGAAGGCAAAAAAAAAATGAACCCTCCATTTTTTGCCTTCCTGGGTCTCAGGGAAGCCTTCTGGGTGAAGAAGTAATCCCAGCACAACTGATCATTGGAACAGCTGATGGTCGGAAGGGGGAAAAAAAAAGAAATACCTTAAAAAGTGACTGCGCGGGGAAGAACGCAGTCAGCGATGTTGGGCATGTGCGCGATGTTGCGCATGTGGAATAAGGACTGACTGGGCGGGGAGGGGAGGGGTGGGTAGAGAGGAGCAGAGCCAGCCAGGGGAACGATTTGCCAGTTCTCCAAACTGCGCATGATCGTAACAACCGGTTCTATAGAACCAGTCTGAACCGATAGAATCCCACCTCTGGTTTAAGCCCAGAAAGGTGTTAACATGCTAACTAGATTAAGCATGTTGCTCATATATCCAATCTATAATAAAACTGAAGGAGCAAAATTGTTATTTCTAGTTTCTTCTCTCTATTATGAGTCTTGTTGCTGATGTTTTTTCAGTAGGTCAATATCCAGATGCAAATTGACTGTCCCTTCTGTTTAACATATAGGAAACACCACACCTGTGCTATAGAAAAACTAGATGCCAGGAACACAGATAAGCAATGATAACACAGGATAAAGTCATATTTGCTCCCAGCAGCTGCCACAGCCAGCGTTCATTCTTATAAACTTTCATTCCCAGGTGAAGGGAATCAGGGCCCTTTCCTCCCCTGTAAGCCACACAACCCACATTGCTATCTTCTTCCATTTCTCCCTGTGTGCCCTAAGATGAAGAGGGGGTGGGCCTGGGTCTTCCTCCGAATCCCACTCCCTTGCTCTACTTCTTCCCTGCTGTGCCCAGTTTCTTCCACAGCCACCGGAGCCACACTCCCCTGTCAGCTGTTCAACTTCCTCCTTGGATTCAGACTCCAACAGGGGCATGACACTATTTTTATAAATAACCAAAGGCAGCAAATACACCTAATGTTCCTTCCTTCCTTCTCCTATTTTCCCACCTGTCAGGTGAGCTGGGTTGAGAGAAAGAGACTCTCAGGAAAATCATCCAGCTGGATTTCACACCTAAGGCAGGACTAGAATAATGGATGGAAAATGAACAAGGAGAGATTGAACCTGGAAATAAGGAAAAACTTTCTGACAGTGAGAACAATAAACCAAATGGAACAGAAGTTGCCTCTGGAAGTTGTGGGAGCTTCATCACTGGAGGCTTTCAAGAAGAGATTGGACTGCCCTCTGTCAGAAATTGTGTAGGGTCTCCTACTTGGGCAGGGAGTTGGGCTAGATGACCTACAAGGTCCCTTCCAATTCTGGTTATCTGTTAGAACTCACAGTCTCCCACCAGGGATGAAATTCAAAATTTTCTACTACCGGTTCTGTGGGCGTGGCTTGGTGGGCTTGGTGTGGCTTGGTGGGCATGGCGGGGGAAGGATACTGAAAAATCCCTATTCCCTCCCCACTCCTGGGGGAAGGTTACTGCAAAATCCCCATTCCTTCCTCACCCCAATAACCTGCTGGACAACAAAAGAAGACCCAGCCAATCAGCTAGGACTCAGGAGGCAGAGAATAGATGGGGTTGGTGGGGCCAGTCAGAGGTGGGATTTGCTGGTTCACCGAACTACTCAAAATTTCTCCTACCGGTTCTCCAGAACTGGTCAGAACCTGCTGAATGCCATCTCTGTCTCCCGCATTCTAGTATGGTGACTATGCTCGATTTCTTATTCAGTTAGAGTATAAAATTAATTCAGAGCTATTGTGGGGAAAAATACATTTTTAGCTGGCTGGATCAAGGAGATGTACAGAGACACAAGCGATCTGGATTTTGAACTGAAATCGTTTCTCTTCTCAGGAAAATCCCCATAGATTTGTTCTCCGGGTGCCAATGGGAGGTGTTTTAATTTCCCAGCATCTGGCATTCCCAAACTGCTCCATCTTCTTGTTTTATTGTTTACTTCTTTTCCTTTGTTCTCTTGAAAAGGTAAGCAAACAGCCAAAAGACAAGAAATATCCCGGGATCCATTCCCTAGAAATAGGTATGCTTACATCCTCGGTTGCTTACGCGTTCATTTTCCCTTCTTTTCAAGGGTACATAAACACAACCAAAACCTTTTGTATGAAGGGGGGAGTTGTCCCAGTAGTTTTTGGAGACCGCTTTTGGGGGTCACCAAACAATAAACTGTGCAGTACGCATTATTTACTTATTTGAGATGGGGTCCTGCATTGTAACCTTTTACAACATTCATCCTTCGCTGCTTATGTAGCTATCTCACAATTGTGTAAGATTTGAAAACCTACAAGTAACCATGACAGAGGTGGCATTCAGCCGTTCCTGACCAGTTCTGGAAAATCAGTAGCAGAAATTTTGAGTAGTTTGGAAAACCGGCCAATACCGCCTCTGATTGGCCCCACTCCCATCTATTCTCTGCCTCCCATTGAGTCCCAGCTGATCGGCTGGGTCTTCTTTGGTTGCCCTGCACAGGAGAAAGGAGCTGGAAAGCAGGTTAGTGGGGTGGGGAGGGAATGGGGATTTTGCAGTATCCTTCCCCTGCCATGCCCAGCAGGCCACGCCCATCAAGCCACGCCACGCCCACCAGGCCACGCCCAGAGAACTGGTAGTAAAAACAATTGAATCCCACCACTGAACCATGAATAATTCCACATGTGACAGCCCATAGAGGTAGCCCAGACAAGAAACATCAATCTAACACTACTTTAATTGTAAAGGTATAATAACAGAATATTGCATCTCTCCCCCCTCAGCTTTACAGACCAAGAAACTAGGGAGGGTTCCTCCTGAGATGCTTTTTCCACCTCTTTTCCTTCTGTGGGCTAAGCTGCCTCTTATCTGTCCCCTCACCAACACCTCCTCTATCTCTCAAGTGGGTCTATGACAATTCTCCATGATCAGCTCACCACAGCCAACTTGGCACTGCCAACCAGTTGTGGGACAACTAGCAGAGGAGAGGAGGGAAGGAAAGGCAGGGGATGGGGAGGGGAGGGGAGGAGAGGAGAGGAGTGAAAAAGAAGATGAGAGAAAGAGGAGAGGAATAAAGACACAGCTTCCAATTTGCATATATGTATCAGACACTTAGGAAAGTTCCAAGTCTACTATATTACAAGAATCTTCCCAGATGTTTGCCTTCCCTTGGGAAGTGGGTATATATCTAGCTTCTCCCTCGTGTCATTGTGCAAGGACTCAAGCCTAATTCCCCACTTGATCTCTCCTTCTGGCCTGGTGGGCAGTTTCCCAACAGCATGCCACAAACAAAACCAAGCAGAGCTTTGATGGCGTATTTACGTCTTGACTTTTTCCCCCCCGAACCTCATAGAGATGTCCTTGTATGCCATCCTTCCCTGTAAACCCCAAGAGAATGTAACTAAAGGAACACAGAACTTAAAGCGCATTGTTTTATCTCCTGATTAAAGATTTCTTTTTAAATATTGTCTTTTTTTGGGAGGGGGGTGAAGAATCTGGAGATGGATCTTGGTTTTTGCCTTCAGTTCCCGTTCTTCAGGAAACTGAAATTGTATTGATGAGTAATAGTCTGATGCAAATATTAAATGGCCCTTTAGCTCCTGTATGACAGATGCTGTCAGGATATGAATTGTGCAACTGACTGAAGTCACCTTAAATTTGACACAGGATAAATTAATATCATAGAAAATATGTTGATCAGCAGCAACAACTCAAGACATGAGCTGTGATTCAGGCCCCCAGTTTAACTCACAAAACTATTTATTGCCTGGGCTGGAAACAAAAATGGTAATGGCAGAATGAATCAATTCTGTTGAATTTAACATGCAGGAAGGAAATCACTGTGGCCATTGGATATAAAGGCAGTCTTCAACATACAATCATTTGTTTACTGACTGTCCAAAATGAGGGAAGGCTGAAAAAAAGTTAATTCTAACCAGTCCCTGCATTTATGACTTGTCTCAGCCTCTCCACAATCACGACAACAAAATTCAGACATTTGGCAACTGGTATGTGTATATGACAGTTGCAGTATCCTGTGGTCATGTGATCACATTTGTGAGCTTCCAGCCAGTTTGCAACAAGCAAAGTCCATGGAGAAAATCATATTTGTCAAAAGGTTTGCAGGGCAAGTCACTACTACCTCATTTCCCTGAAAATAGTACCTACCCTGAAAGTAAGTCCTAGCTTGAGTTTTACATGTGCGCCCAATCTAAGTCAGGTTTCCAAGTGAGGAAATCCGTTTAAAAAGGAAAGAACAAAGTTTATCTTGCAAGACAATTTCTTTTATTTAGGAAAGCACCAAATTGGCAAAGTCCACGGTAATTCCACATCTGACACAACCCAGAATTACCCCACAATATTAAAAGTTAGAAACAACCCCCCAAAAGTCACATTCTCCAATAGAAGTAATTCAACGTTGCTTGATATCATAAACCTCCACCTTAAGGGGGCCTAAGCACGGACAGCTCGTTTCCCATAGGAAGAAGAATCACCTAGCCAAAACAATTCTCTTTATCTCCACTCCTCCCCACCTTAGGAGTGTGGCAAGCCCGAAACCCTTCCACCCATGACTGCCACAGAGAAAGTAAGAAAAAGAATATATACTAAGCCTAACTAAAATGGCTACACATATGTCAATTTCAGGCTTGACACTAAGCCGTACCACAAAATAAGCCCTAATTAAGATCCCACCCATTCCAGAGTGGACGGGTAAAAATTAAGCTAGGGTGAGGATAGGGGGAGTGGAGCTTCCCTTCTACTTATCTTTGGATAGTTGTAGCCAGGCCTCACACACCTCGACATCTGCCTTGCCAGCCCATTTCTTCTGCAGCCGGCAAGGCTGGCAAGGCTTTCCTGAGGGCCTCTGTAGCTGATAGCAAAGCTCTGGATCGATCCAGAGGTCTGTTATCGGCTGCAGAGGCCTTTAGGAAAGTCTTGCCAGCCACAGAAAAAGAAATTCCTGAAGGCCTCTGACAGCAAAAAGGAGGCTGGGGGTGACGCACGCAAGTGAGGTTAGTCAGTGGATAACATCCCCCCAAAATAAGACCTAGTGCTTTTTTTGTGGCAAATATATATATATAAGACAGGGTCTTATTTTGGGGGAAACACGGTATATATAAAAAGAGAGCAAAGCCACTCCACTCTACCACTGATGATGTTACCTAGTTGGGTGATGAAACATCTTCAAGGAAACAATGAAGCTCAGAGAGCACCAATCTATTTATAGTCTATGTCAATGAATTATAATTTTAGACTTCCTCTGATTTAGTCTACTTTGAAGCTCTGACAGTAACTTCATTGAATCCATTCCCACGCAGACATATGTTGAACCACAGTAAACACAATTATTCATGTCTAAGTTTATGTATTGGATTCACTGGGCCCAGGATGCAATTCCATTAATCAGGCTACCACCCAGATTTTTGTGTGTGTTTGTTCTTGACTTGAAAATTGCATTATAAAATGAACTTTGGAGGGAAATAATTGAATTTCACTCAGGCCAACTTTAGAGGAAAAATGTCTTGCAAATTTCTGGGACCAATGGAAATCATGAGATTTTATTTTGGGCCAGCAGCATTATAGGTAGCTAGTAGACAATAAACTGATATATATTTTCATAGATTTTCACGGGTACAGGTATGCAGGTCTTGGCATGTATGTGTCTTTTCCCGTGTAAGATTGAGAGTATCTTGGCAACATTTCGACGAGGTCCCACTCGCCATCTTCAGGCTGGTGCTTTCGGCTTCGTGCTTGTGCGAGCAAAGCATGATTGGAGCTGCTGTCTCTCTATAAATAGTGGTGGGGAGGTTGGCTGTGTTGTCATTCCATCAACCAATCAAGAAATGACAACACAGCCAACCTCCCCACCAGTATTTATAGAGAGACAGCAGCTCCGATCACGCTTTACTCACACAAGCACGAAGCGGAAAGCACCAGCCTGAAGATGGCAAGTGGGACCTCGTCGAAGCGTCACCAAGATACTCTCAATCATACACGGGAAAAGACCCATAAATGCCAAGACCTGCATATACATATACATATACACATATATATTGATTTAAGAAAGCAGGCTATTTTATTTTCTCTGGGTTTGGGAACAGGTCTGAATCCCCCAAAGTATAAATCTGCATCATTTTATATATATTTTATATATATACATTATATATATAAAAGTGAAATACCACTCACGCATCATCACAAAATCTCCAGAGCCGTAAAGCTTACAAACTTGAAATTTGGCATATAGGTTTCTTCTTGGCTTCTAGGTGCTCAATAAGAAAGGATTTTTCCAAATGACCTGAAGGTCATTAGTATTAGTATTTCCTATGCTATTATTAACACGCTCTGATGCTAAGGAGTTCTACTCCCTCTCCCCATCTGAAAAGAAATCTGTTCCAACAAGCAGAGGAGAGAAGTTTCAGTTTCAGTTTCAGAGCATCAGGCAGCTTTAGTACAGAACAGTTGCGTTGAGCCACGTCCAGGCTCCTTGCTGTCTCCTTCTTGCTCACACAACAAATACTCTTTTAGTTTCCAAACAGCCCTCAACTCTCTCACACACTGACAGGACGCTAGCCAGATGAATACCAATGGATGCTGGTAGGCAGAGGCACAATTTTCCTCCTTATTTTCCTCCCCCAAAACTAAGCCCGACGATATAGTTCTGCAGCGAAGCACAGGTATAGAGCTAGTGAATTAATACTCGGTAGGAAGAGAAGCGATTCAGAGTCTCCATCTTAGGAATTTTTTTTTTAAAGTCCAAGATAGGTTAGGGTTTAGATTCAGCAGAGGAATACTTTGCAAATCTTATGAAATTTAATAACCTTCTAGCATGATGCCTATTCATTTCAACCTCTTTTGTGCAGATTCCTCCGGGGAAATATTTCACGTCATTTGAAACTTGGAAAGCAAGCTTCAAATCTCTTTTATTTCCAAAATTCTATCTACTTTCCTCCATTTGTCATTCCTGACAAAATGCCACCTTCATGGATGCCTGTCATTGATGTGTCTTATTTGCCCGACACATTTCTGAGTTCATTTCTTCTATCCAGACAGCCATCACTGATCTTATCCTTCCTACCCTTATCCTTCCTATCAGCCTGCAGCTTATCTCAACTCTCCACTGTCTTGAGAATGCAGGCTCATCTCGTTTGCAAGCAATAGAGCCCAAAGACCTTAATTCTTATTCTTCACACGGGCCTCGTTAACATTGCCCCGAGTAAGCATTAGTGTTTTTTTCCCCATCACAACAGAGTTGAATCATGCCATCGATAAGGCTTGTTAGCAGAGTGTCTTAAAAAGCGAATGGATTTTATTGAGTTATTCCATTTCATCAAAGACTGGCCAGCTGAACCCAGAACACAGAATAATTGAGTTGGGAGGGATCTTGGAGGTCTTCTAGTCCAACCCCCTGCTCAAGCAGGAGACCCCCACACTATTTCAGATAAATGGTTGTCCAGTCTCTTCTTGAAAGCCCCCAGTGATGCAGCAGCCACAACTTCTGGAGGCTAGTTTTTCCCATTGATTAATTGCTCTCACCATTAGGAACTTTCTCCTAGGTTGCTTCGCTCCTTGGTTAGTTTTCAGCCATTGTTTCTGGTCTTGCCTTTTGGTGCTTTGGAAAATAGTTTGATCCAATGGTGGGATTCAAAAAATTTTACTACTGTTCTCTGGGCTTGGCTTGGCTTGGCTTGGTGGCCATGGCAGGGGAAGAATACTGCAAAATCTCTATTCCCTCTCCACTCAAGGGGGAAGATTAGTGCAAAATCCCCATTCCCTCCCCACCCCACTAACCTGCTTTCCAGCTCTGTTCTCCTCTGCAGGGCAATCAAAGAAGACCCAGCCAACTAATCAAGGAGAGAGAAGCAACCTGGAATTACGGAGGAACTACCTCACACTGAGAACAATCAACCAGTGGAGCAGGAGTTGCCTCCAGAAGTTGTGGGTGTTTCATCACTGGAGGTTTTTAAGAAAAGACTGGACAGTCACTTGTCTGAGATTGGATAGGTTCTCTTGCTTGAGTAGAGGGATGGACTAGAAGACCTTCAAAGTCCCTTCCAGCTCTATTCTGATTGAAATCACACAAGCAGTTCCTTCCAGTTGCCAGGAACCACTCACAAGCCCTAATTAAGCCAGCAACCTGAATGACTTTCTAGCATTGCATTATTTATGGCTTGGAGGCAGAATACTCGTGGGTGTGATCCACTTGCTGGATGACCATGCCATTCTGATTTTCTGTATCTCTATCACAAGTGCATCGAGCCGACACAATCAGATGTTTCCTTCCTCTTTGCCAAGACACTGAAACTCCTGCCTTGTCATAATCCTCACTTGCTGATAGGCACCGTATTTGGTTCATTTCATCATGACCTAAATCTTTTTAGCATCTTAGTTCCAGCCAGAGAGTGAATTTGCACTTTCAAGAAGGAAAAAGAGAAATAAAAAGGATGGTGTGGGATTGTACAGGGGGGGGAGGGAGGGGGAAAAATGAGAGAAGACGAAATGAGGATTATGCCCAGAATTTCCTAGTCGAACCACAGACAACTACAATGATCTATTACCTATTGATTTTACAGAAGACAATGTTGAAAAAGCACTACGCAATATAAAACCATCTCTATATATTGCACCAGACGGAATATGTGCCTACTTCTTAAAAAAGCTACCCACTGCCATAGCCGAGCCTCTAAGCATAATCTTTGAAAAATCTTTCAGGACCAGCTCCTTGCCAAAACTATGGTCACAAGCCACGGTCATCTCCATCTTCAAAAAGGGAGACCCCAGCCAAGTTGAAAATTACAGACCAATCTCCTTATACTGTGTCACCTATAAAGTCATGGAATCAATTATTAACCAATCCATCATCCTCCACTTAGAGACAAACAACCTACTCTCTAATAAACAATTTGGTTTCAGGAAAAAACTATCATGTAATCTGCAACTCTTACACTGCAAAAACATATGGACTACACAACTCGATCAGGGCAAAACAATAGATGTAATCTACATGGACTTCTGTAAAGCCTTTGATTCAGTGGTAAATGACAAACTACTCCTAAAACTAAAATCTTGCAGTATCTCTGGACACTTGCATAACTGGATAGAAGCATTCCTGTCAAACAGACAACAAATGGTCAAAATTGGGAGCGTCCTATCAAATTCTGTACCTGTCAACAGTGGTGTCCCCAAAGGCAGTGTTCTAGGACCAACTCTCTTCATACTCTACATAAATGACCTCTGTGATCATATCAAGAGCAACTGCATTCTCTTCGCTGATGATGTAAAGCTATTCAACACCACAGACAAAACTGCTACCCTTCAAAAAGACCTCGACTATGTATCAGAATGGTCAAACAAATGGCAACTTCAAATCTCAACAAATAAATGCTCTGTCCTACATATTGGCAAAAAAAATCAGAAAATAAAATACAGGCTGAATAGTCAAGACCTTGTTGATGATCCAAACTCTGTCAAGGATCTTGGAGTACTCATCTCTAATGATCTAAGTGCTACAGCCCACTGTAACTACATAGCCAAAAAGGCATTGAGTTGTTAACCTAATCTTACGTAGCTTTTTCTCAGGTAATATTACACTAATAACTAGAGAATACAAAACATTTGCTAGACCAATACTCGAATACAGCTCATCAGTCTGGAACCCACATTACGTTTCTGATATTAACACAGTAGAGAAAGTCCAGAAATATTTCACAAGAAGAGTTCTCCACTCGTCTACTCGTTGCAGAATACCTTATGCCACCAAACTCGAAATTCTAGACCTAGAAAACCTAGAACTATGCTGCCTTCGGTCCAATCTAAGTATAATATATAAAATCATACATTGCAATGTCCTACCTGTCAATGAATACTTCAGCTTCAACCATAACAATACAAGAGCAAACAATAGATACAAACTCAAAGTTAACCGCACCAAACTTGATTGCAGGAAATACGACTTCAGCAACAGAGTGGTCAATGTCTGGAATACTCTACCTGACTCTGTGGTTTTTTCCCCAAACCCCAAAAACTTTAACCTTAGACTGTCTACTATTGACTTCACCCCTTTCCTAAGAGGTCTGTAGGGGGTGTGCATAATCCGTCCCTGTCCTATTGTTTCTTTTATATATATTTTTATTTTTTTTATTTTTTCTTATATGTATCCATGTATTCATGACTATGTTTTTATTTATACCTATTATCTTGCAAGTCATTGACAAATAAAAAAAATTAGAAAAAAGAAATGATATTGTTGGAAGTAAAATCTGAAAAATTCTTATTCCAAGTCGGGAGAAAGATGCAGGAGAAATGAATTGGAGGCAGGCTGCAGTTGGAAAAGAGGTCTCCATTTATTTGGTAGCCAGAAACAACAATAACATCAGCATGTTTCTGGGTTGACTGACAAATTGGAGTTGAGAGTAGATTTCTCCTTTTCCTTTTCTGCCAAATTTGGAGAAGGATCTATAGGCACTCCCAGATGTGTTCCTTGGTTAACAACCCATGATTTGTTAATCCTGGTTCCACTATCATTGTTACCAAGGCCAGTGCTAATGTACAATTGTTTTTATCTTTCAGTGTTCTGACCCACGCCCTTTTCCAACAGATCAAACACAATCCAAAGGCAACAGAAATCTTGTAATGCTTTTACAAAAATAATTAGCTGTGATAAGCACAAGCCTTGCCAAATTGTGCGAGACTTGCCAAAAGATAACAGACGAGAAATAATTTGCAATACAAGAATCTTCAAACACAAACTCAGGATACTGGAATATCCATGAGGTTGGAGTTTCAAAACGTCTTTGCCTTCTGCAAAGTATGTTCATTTCACAGATGCCTTTTATCTTCTTGAAGGAGGGGCCATTACCTTGCAGCCTTACTCCCGAGTCACCCATGCTGCTGCAGCTGCTCTTTCCTATGAGCAATCCTGCATGCACGCACACTTAGCACAGGCCGCTGGGGAGCCTCCTCATCGCTGCTGCCAGCCCCCACAATCTCTGAAGGCAACAGTCCACTCCCTAATGGTCCTGGCCCCTCATCTGAGTCCTCACTCTCCTCAGCTGTCCGCACCTGCTGCCAGCTAACCACAACATTCAATCACAGTTTCACTTCCCCTCCACAATTTTTAAAATAATGTTTATAATGACATCTTGAATAAATTGATTCAATACAGTTGCGTACAATTTGTCAATGTCATAATCACGGTTAATAATCCAACCAAATTTATGTCTTGGTTAGATCCCGGGCGTTTTAAACAGGGATTGCTATCTAGTGTCTGTCCCGCACCTGCAAAGTTACAAAGACTTTGAAATTCTCTCACAGTAGGCAGTCAGCCTACAAATTACACAGCTAATGTACATTTCCTCTTTAGAGCACACTCAAAAGCAACACAAATATTAAATATTATTGTTGCCAGCTGCAAATCTTTGCCTTCATTGATTCAGCTTCAGCTTCTGTGTTTGATCACGAGTGCAGCCATCCATTTGAAAGCACGAACCCTTTCTCTCTCTCTTATTTATTTTTTTCCAACCTGGATAAATAAATTAGCAAATGCGTAAAAATCAATCTGCATTACCGTCTTGGCAAACGGAGTTACATAACACTCTTTCAAGGAATCGCTGAATTGGCTGATGGGTGATAGCTTTTGTCTCTTTATCCTGGTGTGCAGCCATTATCTCCAATTTTGCTCTCCCCTCCCCGCCCCCCTGCACAAATAAACATCTTATTTCCACTGAAATCTTCTGGAATACCCTGTATGTTGTGCATTCCTCTTGCAAGTTCTTCAGATTGGTTCTAATATTCTGGATAATATTTCAATGTGGCTGTTCCATTTAATTTTGATTCCCCACCCCCGGATGTTTTACCTTTATTAAAAGGACTTGGGTTTGGGTTTTTTGGGGATGTTTTCTGCATTAGTTGAAAGTCATTGTCTCTTTTCACTGCCAGGAAGAATAAGTTATTAATCATGTTCACCGTCTGTGTATAGTCGTACCTTGGCTCATTTACTTAAGAAAATAAGCTTTTTCTCTCGAAATCTCTGTTTAGAGCACTATTGTAACCTTAGTCATAGCTGAGCAGAGAATCTGCAGCCCGTGAGCAATTTAAATTTAGTAAGGCAGCATCCTGCCATTAAACTCAAGGATGCCAGACACTGGAGATATTTAGAGATACACAGTAGAGCAGGAAAAGAAAGATTTTTTTTTCTCCTCTTCGTTTTGCTTTGAGGGAAGAATATCAAGAACCACAGTAATTTTCCCCTAGTTCAGGGTCTGTTCTGGCCTTGGGCAAATCTTGAATTCAACGAAGTTCACCTCTTTAAGATTATTACACCTACTCCATGATTAAATGTGCCCAGGGGTGATGCCTTCTTATTTCTTCCCCAGTGATTTTTCTGAGTTCAGTCAAAATCTTCGGAGATCAAAGGTGTATCTGTTGATCTCATTTTTCCTCTTACTGTCTGCCATTTTGTTTACCCGGGTTTCCATTCTTTTGGACAAATTTGAAATGGGTGAATTCCTTCACGCAATTGATATTCGGACATTGCGAGTTCGGATGCCTTCTGAACTTCTATTAATCCGTTGAAGGAAAAAATGTTTATCACGCTGTGAAAAAGGGAGGTTTTTTTTTTAAAAAAAAATGTATTTGGATGGAACCATTGGGTTCCACCAAGGCTGGTAAGAGATTCTCCAGAACGTCAACAGTAAAGGAAAACCTTCCCATTTCTTGCCTTTCTTTCAATATGCATATCTGTACAGATTCTCAATCATCCAGGTCATGGTTGTCCCAAAGATGCTTTTTACAAGGCAACTGGACTTTGTTTTTCCTTGAAGATAGAGTAGAGTAGAGTAGAGTAGAATAGAATAGAATAGAATAGAATAGAATAGAATAGAATAGAATAGAATAGAATAGAATAGAATAGAATAGAATAGAATAGAATTTAGAGAATAGAATAGAATAGAATAGAAGAATATCGAATAGAATAAGAATAGAATAGAGGAATATAGAATAGAATAGAATAGAGTAGAGTAGAGTAGAGTAGAATAGAATAGAATAGAATAGAATAGAATAGAATAGAATAGAATAGAATGAATAGAATAGAATAGAAGAATATTGAATAGAATAAGAATAGAATAGAGGAATATAGAATATAATATAATAGAATAGAGTAGAGTAGAGTAGAGTAGAGCAGAGCAGAGCAGAGCAGAGCAGAGCAGAGCAGAGCAGAGCAGAGCAGAGCAGAGCAGAGCAGAGCAGAACAGAACAGAACAGAACAGAATAGAATAGAATAGGAGTAACAGAATTGGAAGGGAACTTGGAGGTCTTCTAGTCCAGGGGTCTCCAAGCTTGGCAACTTTAAGACTTGTGGACTTCAACTCATGGAAGTCCACAAGTCTTAAAGTTGCTAAGTTTGGAGACCCCTGTTCTAGTCCAATGCCCTGCCTAGGCAAGAAAACCTACACCACTTCAGACAAATGGTTATACATCTTTTTTTAAAACTTCCAGCGTTGGAGCATCCACAACTTCTGGAGGCAAGTTGTTCCACTGATTAATTGTTCTCACTATCAGGAAATTCCTCCTTAGTTCTAAGTTGCTTCTCTCCTTGATTAGTTTCCAACCGTTGCTTCTTGTCCTGCCTTCAGGGGCTTTGGAGAATAGCTTGACTCCCTCTTCTTTGGGGCAGCCCCTGAGATATTGGAAGACGCTGCTATCACATCACCCTTAGTCCTTCTTTTCATTAGACTAGACATACCCAGTTCCTGAAACCATTCTTCATATGTTTTAGTCTCCAGTCACGAGGCTTCCTCAATTTGTCTTCAGTTCAGTTCAGAACTGAAGAAGCTTCTTGGATGAGGAGCAAAACATCTTCAAGGAAAAACAAAGTCCAGTCTTCTTTTGAAAATCCACCTTTGGGATCTCAATATTCATCTACAGAGGAATGTGGTTGGGCAGTATGGAATGTCCCATTTCAATTCACCTGATGAGCACAGTGTCTCAGATTTATACCACTGCCTTAGCAACTGGCACATGATTATATATAGCTCCAACAAGTTCTTTTTGATTGTACAGAGGCTCTTTATTGATGAACTCAAACAAAAGCAAAATGCAAAGTCTTTCAATAACTCAGGACCCTCAGGAGTTTCATGATTGATGTGTAGGCCACTTTATCTGGATTCCACAATTTGTTCCTGTCCACCCAAAAGTCAGTTGTTTCCCCAACTGTTCTACCCAATATTCTTGTACAGGAATGTGATGGTTAACCTGGTAGCTCATTTACCAAATTTCTGTGTGGTTCTTCTGAGGCATTGTCTTCATTTCACAGCTGGGACAATACAAGGAGAAAGGTCTTCACCATTGATTGTATTGTAGAAAGTTAGCACCCACCCCTCTCCTAACCTGTTTCCCCAAAAATATGACCTACCCTGAAAGTAAGTCCTAGCTTGATTTTTACATGTGCCCCCAATATAAGCCCTACCCCCCCCAAAATAAGCCCTAATTAAGATCCCGTCCACTCCAGAGTGGTTAAGTAAAAATTAAGCTAGGGTGAGGATAGGGGGAGTGGTGGAGCTGCTCTACTGCTTACCTTTGGACAGTTGTAGCCAGGCCTCGCACACCTCGACACCTGCCTTGCCAGCCCATTTTTTCTGCAGCTGGCAAGGTTGGCAAGGCTTTCCTGAAGACCTCTGTAGCTCCAGAGCTCTGTTATCAGCTGCAGAGGCCTTCAGGAAAGCCTTGCCGGCTGCAGAAGAAGTTCCTTAAAGCCTCTGATAGCGAAAAGGAAGCCGGCAACGACGTGTGCAAGTGAGGTTCGTCAGTGGATTGACTTCCCCCTAAAATAAGACCTGGTGCCTTTTTTGGTGGCAAAAAATATATAAGACAGGGTCTTACTTTGGGGGAACATAGTAAAAGAATGAAATATTCTAGGAAATATTAAAAAGACAGAATATTATACCTCCCTGGATGAGAAAAAGATAAACAAAGCTCTTGGAAAGCAGGCCCTACCTTTGTTAATAGTCCCAGAAAGACTGGGCCATCTTATCTACAAGACAAAAGACGTTTAGCTCCAGGGTGGTAGGATTAGCCCTCACTCAAAATCCAAACCAGAACAAAGCCATTAAGCCATAATAGGAATTGCTCAAAGCCCCTTCATAATGACCCAGCAAGATTCAACCAAGCCTGGGACACAGACAGCATACAAAGTTAGCTAAGACCCCTGCCCCCTGGGAGTTTGACAGCCAATAGGATATATGCCCTTGCCACAGGAACAGGAAGCTCTAGGGCAAGGCCCAAAAGAGGATATAAATATCTATCTCTACTCCATGTGGTCTACTACCCAGAATCACACATAGCTTGGTGGTTCTGCTTCACCATTAAACCATCCTTCCAAGCAGCCTCCATGTTTCCAGTGTCTTTCTTCCCACCTGGAACTGAACCCAGATGGACATTTCTTCCAATAGTATCGTCATCCATTTCTAAGAAAGAGGAATTACTCGTGGCGGTGACATATGCTACGAACAGAGCCTCACAACTACGTCCATAAAAGTTACCAGCCCAGAAAAAGATATTTCATTAGGAAATCTTGTCTAGAGTGTTCATATCATTGACTTGTTCACTGCGTATGAACAGCTTGAAAAAAAGACGTTGACAAGAACAGGACAAGGAGAGGTTGACTGATTTCCAGCTTAGCAAAGTTTGTTTTCCTCCTCTTAATCACTAGAGTTGAGCAGGTGAGCTGCTATTTATAGGCCTCGCATAATATATCAAGCACTATCTGTATTTGAAATCATCTCTGGTGTCAGATGTAGAAGTAAACATCTAATCTGATTATGCTCCCAACTGCTAAGGTAGGTCTCTCAAACTATCTTCTCTCTCTCTCTTATATGTTTTCAAGGGAAAATAAGTAAAAAATGAATCTATCACCACAGACTCCCATACGTCTTGTAGTATGCATTTTCCCCCTATTATTCTTTGGTCAATCTTGGATTCAGGTGTGGTGTTTATTTATTTATTTATTTATTTATTTATTTATTTATTTATTTATTTATTTGTTTATTTATTTATTTATTTATTTATTTATTTATTTATTTATTTATTTATTTATTTATTTATTTATTTATTTATTATTTATTTATTTGATTTGTCAATCGCTTACAAAATAATAGGTATAAGTATAAACATGAGTAAGAATACAGAAAATAGGTACGATTAAATGGGGACAATAGGACAGGGATGGGAGACACGATGGTGCACTTATGCACATGTCTACATGGATAGATTCAGGGCAATGTTTTGGGAAATAGTTTGCCAATAATCCTTTTTTCAGGACATTTTTCAACTTTTCCTTCTACTCTGAGAGAGACTGACTGGCTTAAATTCCAAAAGAAGAGAACCTTATGTAGCTCAGGGTTGAACTGTGGCATCCTTAGTGCTCTCTGACCTTGGTGGATTTTCTTGCAGACGTTTAGTGAGCCAACTAGGAAACATCATTATCAGTGCTGGAAGAGAACAGGGTTTGTGGAGAAGAAGAGGAAGAAGAGGGGGAGAGGGGGAGGAGAAGGAAGAGAAGGAAGATTGCGAGGTCCTTGGTGCTCTTTGAGCTTGGTGGGTTTCCTTACAGATATTTTGTGAGCCAACTAGGTAACGTCATTATCAGTGCTGGAAGAGAACAGGTTTGTGGAGAAAAGGAGGAGGAGAGAAGGAAGAATGAAAAAGGAGGAAGAGGAGGAGGACTCTCTTCACCCTCCTTGATGCTATTTGATCTGAAGAGGAGGAGGAGGAAGAGGAGGAGGAGGACTATAGGTGCTCTATGAGCTGGATGGTTTTCTTGCAGATGTTTTGTGAGTCAACTAGCTAATATTATTTTCAGTGCTGGAAGGAAGTAGGATTTGTGGAGAAGAGGAGGAGGGAGAATAGAGTAGAGTAGAGTAGAGAAGAACAGGGTAGGGTAGGGTAGGGTTGAGTAGGATAGAGGAGAGGAGAGGAGAGGAGAGGAGAGGAGAGGAGAGAAGAGAAGAGAAGAGAAGAGAAGAGAAGAGAAGAGAAGAGAAGAGATGGAAGGGACCTTGGAGGTCTTCTAATCCAACCCCTTGTTCAGGCAGGAAACCCTACACCATTTCAGAGAAATAGCTGTCCAATCTCTTCTTAAAAACCTCCAGGGTTGAAGCATTCAGAACTTTTGGAAGGAAGCCCTTCCACTGATTAATTGTTCTCACTGTCCTTGGTTCTGAGTTGCTTCTCTCTTTGATGAGTTTCCCATCCCTTGCTTCTTGTCCTGCCCTTAGGTGCTTTGGAGAATAGCTTGACTTCCTCTTCTTTGGGGCAACTCCTTAGATAATGGAAGACTGCTATCATGTCACCTTTGTGGTTTTACATTTTCCACCCAATTTCTACAGGAGTTTCCTACTAAGGTACAAACTTCAGTTCTTCCCTATAAACTTCCTATCTCCTGTAGGAAGTTAGCACCCACCCCTCTCCTAGAAAAATGGTGCTGCCTCTTTTTCAATGCCTTTCCCCTTGCATCAGAAAAATTAAAAGCACCCATCAAAAATTAAAAGCACCCATCCCTGATATGATCACCTTTTAATCTTTTGTCAAAACACTGTGTTTTTTGAAAAAAAAAGAGGGATTGTAGGAAGTTAGCACCCACACCTCTCCTAAAAAAATTAAAATATCCTAGGAAATATTAAAATGGCAGAATATTTCCCTCCAAAAGAGTAGAAACTCAAGAGCAGAAAGTCACTTCAGAAACAGAAACTCACCCCCACCTTTGTTAATGGGTGGGCCATTAAGGCCTGGGCCAGAATACTTTACATAACCAAGATCTCCAGGTAAAGCTGCTCAAAAGCCCTTTCAGTGCATCATCATCCAGCAAAGCTCAACCAAGCCTGGAACTCAGGACAGCCTACAGAGTTGCCCCTGCATGGCCTCATGGGAGTCTGACAACCAATCAGAATACAAGCTCCAATTCAAATCCCAACAAAGGTTATAAAACACAGGCACTCCCAGCATATCAGTCCTTTTCTTGATCTCTTCCTCCACCTTGAAGCATGTGATCATCCTTCCTTTTCACTCTGGAGCTCCAGGCCATGAGGTCCTGTCCACCATTAAACCTTCCAAACAGCCTCAATGTTTCCAGTGTCTTTTTCCCCACTTGGAACTGAACCCAGGAGGATTTTTCTTCCAACACTCCTAAGTAGGGCCCAAAGATTTCATTATACCAGATATTCTCTTGTTGTTATTTTGGAGGGGTTGTTTTTTTGCTCATAATTAATGTCTACTTGTTCCCTGCTGTGTAAAACATTTCCACTGTTAATTGGTTTATTTATTTTACCAAGATCAAGCCAATTGTGTTCTCTCAATGACCTAGTATTGTAATAATTACAAAATGATATTATTTAAATCATTTGCTGCAGGATTTGGGTTTTTCCCACCCTGCTGTGAAGACAAAGGAAGTAATGAAAATCAGTTTAAAACTTCACTCTGATGTATCTTTTATAATACATAATTTTCCAAGGACCTCTAAAAAACTTGCAGTTAAAAATATAACTTTTTATTTTTTACAAAAAGCATGCTTATATGAAGGTGAGGCATTTCAGTAGGTAAATCCAGAGATATCCTATGTAGGCTGAGAATGTAAATTATGTGTTAAAAAGCAAAAGATACTAAAACATTTTAATTATGTGCTTCCTTCTTTTAGCTCCTTCCCAACCATGTGAGCTTTGCTGTGCCTTCAAGTCTAAAATGCTTGCTACTGCCCTGCCAAACTAATTACTTCAGTTTGGCTTGTTTGGACTTTAAGTTACAGTTTTTGTTGACCATGTGTTGGACTTGATTCTCTGCAGTCAAAGGCTGTTTCTGGGAGAGTTTTTCTCCAGTCCAGAAGGTAATCAGGACATTGGGGGCAAAGTTGGAGCTAATAAAGGGACTCTTATTGATTATCTGACTGTGTTGCCTTTGTGCCATGCCCCGGGTCACCACAAGTAGTCAAGGTGGGATAAAAAAGTTGTTTTTTTAAAAAGATGATTCATTATTGATTTGGGATTTTTGAAATTTTGCACAAAACTCCTTTCCCTCCTATCTTTAGCAAATACTATAATGAGACCTGTTTCCCAGAAACTGGTTGGGGGAAGGGAGGAGGAATGGTTTCTAATTTAACTGAAAATGTATTTCTCCAAAACAAATCTCTCTGGTTGTCTCCGATTGCCATTAAATACATGTTTTAAAGGCTTATAAAAGGGATGCTTTTTGTTTCCACACACCCCTGAGAACACGCCATATGCATCCATTTTCTGCAGAGGTTGAATGATATACAGTGAAGAAATACAATCCTTTCTAGGATGCTATTGGATATTATGTTAAATTTGGAAGACCTTGGCTATGGTGATGTTGTTCTTCAAGACCATCTGGCAAAAAAACAACAACGATAAAGAACAATCTAAAATGGAGTCTTTTGAGCTTTGATCCTACAGCCTTGGAGTTACTTGCCCAGCAAGTTGAGATTCTACAAACTGCTTCAGTTCCAGTTCATGTCATTTCCAAGTATCTCTCCAGACTACCAAATATCTATGCTTTATTTCTTATAGCAGAAAGAAAGAAAGAATAAGTTTTCTTCCACAGGGATATGGATTCTGATTCCCTATAAATCCAAGAAAAGTGGCCAATGATCAAGGTTTTGAGGAGAGGGAGTTGGCATCTTCCAAAACTTCTGGAAGACATTGACTTCTCATACTTTAACGCTAGAGGCCATCAACATGGAGAGCCTCTCCTTTGCACCATGCCAACATGCTCAGGAGAAAGAAGTCACAGAATTATGAAGGTAGAAGCAACTACAAAGATTATCTAGGCTAGGGGAACCAATTATATCATCCATGAAAGATGCCTGATCAGCTGCTTCAGAGAAAGCTTCAAAGATGGGGAATCCAGGATCTCCATGGGCTCCATTGTTGCATAAATCTTCCTGCAAGGAATATATTATTTTTTCCATAACTAATTGAAAATAAGATAGCTAGAGCCATTATTGATCACCTCTTCCTAATGGTGCATTTCTATGTGCTCGAGCACTGATACCATGTCTCTACTTAGTTTCCTTTGCTCGGATCATCGCCTGAAATTTCCAGATTTCCTCCACCCAAGGAGCATGCTAATGATCATATCAGGTTGAATTATGCATTGAAGCCTGAAAAAAAATTAGCTAACATTACAAGGTCACTCATCCGCCTCCACCAAATCATAATGCTCTTTATTTTTTATCTAAGGGTCAAATTATACATTACAAGGACGTTACCAGTCAAATTTTGCTGCCTCGCCAAAAGTTAGGAGAAGATTGATGTCCCTACATAAGTAAATGACAAAAATGACATCACGACATGAAAATGCAGATAACTCGATGCTTGGATGTAACTGGAGACTAGATGAGACTAGATTAAGAGATACCTCAGAGCAAAAAAACTATTTTTTACCTCAGATCTTTTTCTTGAAAAATATGTATGCATATATATATGTATTTGGTGGATTAATAAAGACCTCAGAGCATAGAAACTATCTTTTTTACCTCAGATCTTTTTCCTGAATACACACACTCACACACTCACACTCACACTCTATTTTTTTTTACCTCAGATCTTTTTCTTGAAAAATATGTATGTATGTATTTGATAGGTTAAGAGAGACCTCAGGGCATCGAAACTAATTTTTTTTGCCTCAGATCTTTTTCTTGAAAAAATATGTATGCATGCATGCATACATGAATAGTGCAGTACAATTTATCTTCCACATAGAAATGTTGACTAGAAAAGTTGCAGAAATTTTGGACAGTGCCAATTTTTTTTTTACCTCAGATCTGTTTCCTGAAAAATATGTATGTATGTATGTATGTATATGATAGATTAAGAGAGACCTCAGAGCAAAATGCACTCTCACCGAATCGGTAGTAAAACCAGTTGAGTCCCACCCGTGATCCCAATGCATTTTTGCTAAAAAGAACTCTTTGGTCACTGGTACTCAGAAAACAGTAGTTTGGGTTTTAGGCAAACTCCCAGAGATAGACCTGCTTTCTTCCGTGACTAGATTGGACCATAGTCTAACTTTGGCAAAAGGGTGAGAAGTTTATTCAGTAATAAGAGGGGGGAAAGCTACAGTCAGGCTAATGGCAAAGACTGTAACGATGACACCATTAAAGCAAACCTCTTTAACACATTCTTTGGCTCAGTATTTGTAAACTGCAATGGATCATACCCAGTATTTCCTAGTCGAACCACAGACAACTACAATGATCTAATAAATATCGATTTTACAGAAGACAATGTTGAAAAAGCACTACGCAATCTAAAACCATCTCTATCTATTGGACTGGATGGAATATGTACCTACTTCTTTAAAAAGCTATCCAATGCCATAGCTGAACCTCTAAGCATAATCTTTGAAAAATCTTTCAGGACCAGCTCCTTGCCAAAACTATGGTCACTAGCTATGGTCATCCCCATTTTCAAAAAGGGAGACCTCACCTAGTTGAAAATACAGACCAATCTCCTTATGCTGCATCACCTGTAAAGTCATGGAATCAATTATTAACCAATCCATTATCTTCCACTTAGAAACAAACAACCTACTCTCTAATAAACAATTTGGTTTCAGGAAAAAAACTATCATGTAATCTGCAACTCTTACACTGCAAAAATATATGGACTACACAACTCGATTAGGGCAAAACAATAGATGCAATCTACATAGACTTCTGTAAGGCATTTGATTCAGTGGTACACGACAAACTACTCCTAAAACTAAAATCTTACAGTATCTCTGGACACCTGCATAACTGGATAGAAGCATTCATGTCAAACAGACAACAAATGGTCAAAATTGGAAATGTCCTATCAAATTATGTACCTGTCAACAGTGGTGTCCCCAAAGGCAGTGTTCTAGGACCAACTCTCTTCAACTAATAAGCCTCGATCATATTAAGCATTGCGTTCTTCGTGATAAATATTTACAGCACAGATAATTCTGCTACCCTTCAAAAAGACCTTGATATTATCAGAATGGTCAATTGCAACTTCTCTCGCTGATGATGTAAAGCTATTCAACACCACAGATAATTCTGCTACCCTTCAAAAAGACCTTGACTGTCCTCATCCGCCGCCCGCTCAGAATGGTCAAACAAATGGAGCGTTCTGGTGGTGGGTCAAATCTCAGCAAATAAATGCTCTGTCCTATATATTGGGGGAAAAAATCAAAAAATCAAATACAGGCTGAATAGTCAAGACCTTGTTGATGATCCAAACTCTGTCAAGGATGTTGGAGTACTCATCTCTAATGATCTAAGTGCTAGAGCCCACTGTAACTACATAGCCAAAAAGGCATTAAGAGTTGTTAACGTGATCCTACATAGCTTTTTGTCTGGTAATATCACACTACTAACTAGAGCATACAAAACATTTGCTAGACCAGTACTTGAATACAGCTCATCAGTCTGGAACCCACATTATGTATCTGATATTAACACAGTTGAGAAAGTCCAGAAATATTTCACAAGAAGAGTTCTCCACTCGTCTACTTGTTGCAGAATACCTTATGCCACCAGACTTGAAATTCTAGACCTAGACAATCTAAAACGATGACGATTATACATTGCAATGTCCTACCTGTCAATGAATACTTCAGCTTCAACCATAACAATACAAGAGCACACAGTAGATACAAACTCAAGGTAAACCGCACCAAACTTGATTGCAGGAAGAACAACTTCAGCAACAGAGTGGTCAATGTCTGGAATACTCTACCTGACTCTGTGGTTTCTTCCCCTAACCCCAAAAACTTTAACCTTAGACTGTCTACTATTGACCTCACCCCTTTCCTAAGAGGTCTGTAGGGGGCATGCATTAGCGCACCAATGTGCCTACCATCTCTGTCCTATTGTTTCTTTTATTTTTCTTATATGTATCCAAGTATTCATAACTATGTTTATACTTATACCTATTATCTTGTAAGCAATTGACAAATCAAATCAAATAAATCAATCAATAAACTGACAGTTGGTTCTTCTGGACAGACTTGTTTTCATGTAAGCATCTGCAAGGCCCAAGGATGGAAGCAATCAAGCCAACAGCTCATTAGAGAGCCAACAGATCTTGTTTAACATGTCATCTCTTGGCAGCTTGTAATTACTCAGAAATGCCTTGTTATGAAATGGGGGTGGTGATCCACAGCAACAAATGATGGAGGGATTGGAAGATGAAGTATGAATGACAGAATAGGACAGACATATGTGCCCATTGGTTTCAATGTGCAAGAATGGAATGGGAGGCGAGGGGAGGCGAAGGGAGTGGAGAGGAGAGAGAAGAGAAGAGAAGAGAAGAGAAGAGAAGAGAAGAGAAGAGAGAGAGAAGAGAAGAGAAGAGAAGAGAAGAGAAGAGAAAGAATAATGGGATGTAGAATAAGAGAAGGGAGAAGAGGAGAGGAGGAGAGGAGAGAGAGAGGAGAGGAGAGAGAAGAGAGAGAGAAGAGAAGAGAAGAGAAGAGAAGAGAAGAGAAGAGAAGAGAAAGAATAATGGAATGTAGAATAAGAGAAGGGAGAAGAGGAGAGGAGAGGAGAGGAGGAGAGAAGAGAAGAGAAGAGGAGAGGAGACGAGAGGAGAGAAGAGAAGAGAAGAGAAGAGAAGAGAAGAGAAGAGAAAGAATAATGGAATGTAGAATAAGAGAAGGGAGAAGAGGAGAGGAGAGGAGAGGAGGAGAGGAGAGGAGAGGAGAGGAGAGAAGAGAAGAGAAGAGAAGAGAAGAGAAGAGAAGAGAAGAGAAGAGAAGAGAAGAGAAGAGAAGAGAAGAGAAGAGACCTAGTTGGGTAATGAAACATCTGCAAAAAAAGCTGAGAGGGCACCAACGACCCCACAGTTCAACCCCGAGTTATAAATATTTTCTTCTATCGGTAGAAAAATTCCTTTCTGAGTCTCTTTCTCTTCCTATTAGGTAGCGAGGGCTACATGGTACTTCTCAAATAATCAGGGGCAGAAGAAGGATAGATCTTTCCTTGCTCCTAACCGAGGTACCACTAGCAAAATTGCATCAAGTCTTACCCTATGAAAATCGTACTGCTCTAAACTACATGTACATTTTTCATTTTCTGAAAAACCTGAAAAGTCACAGACATTATACCAGAGGTGGTATTCAGCCGGTAGCAGAAATTTTGAGTAGTTTGGAGAACCGGCAAATGCCGCCTCTGAAACTGGGCCCACCCCCATCTATTCTCTGCCTCCCGAGTCCCAGCTGATTGGCTTGGCCTCCTTTGGTTGCACAGGAGAATGGAGCTGGAAAGCAGGTTAGTGGGGTGGGGAGGGAATGGGGATTTTGCAGTATCCTTCCCCTGCCATGCCCACCTAGCCATACATACCCACAGAACTGGTAGTAAAAAGTTTTGAATCCCACCACTGCATTATACCTAGGTGTTGGGGTGAGTGGGGAGCTGGGGGGTGGGGTGGAATGAGAAAATGTCCCAATTATTTATATTCTAGTGCAGTGTCAGTTTGCAAGTATGAAAAGGCCAAGATTTGCACCATGCTGTCACAATGAATGCCTATGTACGGAACAAGAGATTGATAATACTCAGCATACTACCAAGGTTTGGGGTTTGCCCCGATGTTTCCTTAAATTTCCTTGTACATTTTTTCTGCTTGATCGATGAGGGTCGGTGTCATCTAGACAAAGAAACACAAGAGAAAGGAGTGATCTAATTAGGCGTGGAAATCCTGGGGCATCTCCAGAGCTCTTTCTTCTTGAAAGCTGTGAATTTAATAAATAATGACAGAAACAGCTGGGAATTCCTTGAGCACCATGAGAATTAGAGCAATGTACAAAGTGAGCTGAAGGGTCTGTTTTGCTTCAAAATGCGCAACAGGCCTCATTATGCTCATTACCAAAGTGGTTTATAAATATTTCATCACAACCATTGACCTGGGCTTGTTGGAAGGTGTTCATTCAATCTTGAAGCTCTCCTATTTCGGCATTAGGAAGGAGAATTTCCATTTCCCTAACTAGCTAACAAATATTTTTTAAGAGCTGAAGAAGCTTCTTGGATGAGATGCGAAACATCTTCAAAGAAGAACAAGAACGTTTTCTGACATGCTCTAATCAACCGAATGGAACAGAAGTTGCCTTCAGAAGTTGTAGGAGCTTCATCACTGGAAGCTTTCAAGAAGAGACTGGACTGTCATCTGTCAGAAATGGTGTAGGGCAGGGCTGTCCAACCTTGGCCCCTTGAATCCTGGCGGACTTCAACTCCCAGAATTCCCCAGCCAGCTTTGCTGGCTGGGGAATCTGGGAGTTGAAGTCCGCCAGGATCAAGGCCAAGGTTGGACAGCCCTGGTGTAGGGTATTCTGCTTGGGTGAGGTGACCTACTACAAGGTCCCTTCCAACTCTCTGAGCTGGGTGGTTTTCTTGCAGACAGTTCATTACCAGACTAGGTAACACCATCAGTCCTAGAAGGGAGTAGGGTTTGTGGCAGATATCTAGTGTGTGGCACTAGACTAGATGGTGTTCCCTAGTTGGGTCATGAAACGTCTGCAAGGAAAGCACCCAGCTCAGAGAGCACCAAGGACCCCACAGTGTCAAGTCCGAAATTGACATATGTGTAGCCATTTTAGTTAGGCTTAGTATATATTCTTTTTCTTACTTTCTCTGTGGCAGTCATGGGGGAAAGGTTTCGGACTTGCCACATTCCTAAGTGGGGAGGACTGGAGATAGAGAGAGTTGTTTAGGCTAGGTGGTTCTTCTTCCCATGGGAAAACGAGCTGTCCGTGCTTGGGCCCCCTTGAGGTGGAGAATTATGACATCAAGCAATGTTGAATTACTTCGATTGGAGAATGTGACTTTTGGGGGTTGTTTCTAACTTTTAATATTGTGGGGTAATTCTGGGTTGTGTCAGATCTGGAATTACCACGGACTTTACCAATTTGATGCTTTCCTAAATAAAAGAAATTGTCTTGGATTTTGTTCTTTCCTTTTTAAATGGATTTCATCACTTAGAAGCCTGACACACAGTTCAACCTTCAGCTACAAATGTTCATTTCTATTAACATGGCCTCTGGAGCTTGGCCCAGCTGAATAGATTTTGATAACTCTTCTTGAGCTATACCCAAGTTCCAGGAGTCTTGGTGTATTAGCTCCAGAGGAGATTAGCTCCTCATCTATCAATGGGCAGGCTTAAATCCTCAACTCACTCAACAGCTGCCTAAAACTGATGTCAACACACAGTGAGAAGCCAAATTGACTACTGAACACCCGGATACAGGCAGTTGCATAGATGACTCTACACATAAGGTGCCAGGTTTCGCCCTTCCTTATTGGTCAGCATTGGTCAACTCTGCACAGGATTTGTACCCAACCAGAGGTGGTCTTCAGCAGGTTTGGACCAGTTCTGGGGAACCGGTAGCGGAAATTTTGAGTAGTTCAGAGAACCAGCAAATCCCACCTCTGACTGGCCCTGTCTCCATCTCTTCTCTGCCTCCCATTGAGTCCCAGCTGATTGGCTTGATCTTGTTTGGTTGCCCTGCCCAGGAGAACGAAGCTGGAAAGCAGGTTAGCTGGGTGGGGAGGGAATGGGATTTTTCAGTAACCTTCCCCCAGGAGTGTGGAGGGAATGGGAATTTTGCAGTATCTTTCTCCTGCCATGCCCACCAAGCCACACCCACAGAACCGGGAGTAAAAAAAAATTAATCCCACCACTGTACCGAACATGAAGTCTGCCAGAACTCATTGTTTTATTGGGGTCTTGTTTCTACCCCTCAGGGTGACTGGGGTGCTTCTCGACAAATAGCAATAGCACTTAGACTTATATACCACTTCACCGTGCTTTACAGCCCTCTCTAAGCTGTTTACAGAGTCAGCCTCTTGCCCCTAACAATCTGGGTCCTCATTTTACCAACCTTGGAAGGACGGAAGGCTGAGTCAATTTGGAGCCTGGTGGGATTCGAACTGCCAAATTGCAGTCATTCGGCAGTCAGTACAAGTAGCCTGCAGTACTGCACTCTAACCACTGCGCCACCGAGTGCTCCATCCCATTGTGTCTGAATGTCCATCAAGACCTTACACTGGCCCAATGTCCAATTTTTTTCAACATAGTCCTTGAATGGCTGAGTGGACTGGACATTAACAATTGAACCACTATAAATCCATGTATTTGCCGTGTGCTAAATAAATAAATAAAGCTCCAGACAGAATCACAACTCTATAAGGATTTACCATCACCCTGCTTTGGGTAACAAAGGTGAGAAATCTCTTTTGCTTAAGGCAGGGTGTCCAACCTTGGCAACTTTAAGACTTGTGGACTTCAACTCCCAGAATTCCTCAGCCAGCTTTGCTGGCTGAGGAATTCTGGGAGTTGAAGTCCACAAGTCTTAAAGTTGCCAAGGTTGGACACCCCTGCCTTAAGGCCTTGGGAAATCGCTCTTCTTTGTCTGTCCAGTTGATTCTCTCGCTCTCCTCTTGCGACTAGCTAACTCACCCCGACATCTGCGTGACAATAATTGTAAAGTGGTGAAGAGTCAAGGAGGTGGGAAAAAAAAAAACCTGCATGCTGAGCTTCTGTCTCAGATAAATCAGGGGAAATGATTAAAATTGACAAGCAAGCATATGCATGAATGAGGAAGAGCAAAGGGATAAAAACCTGCTGTGTCTTTTGCTATCACCTCTGAGGACTAAGTGATACTGTAAGATGCTAAATACTAGGAATTTCAGTGGAGGACTATCTGGGCTATGTAATTTGTCAGAGATGGTCACCAAATTATTTTGGGTGGAGAAATCCCACACAGATTTTACTTTTTTTTTTTTTTAAAGGTCTCTCTAATGTTTTTACCAGGGGTGGGATTCAGCCGGTTCGGACAGGTTTGGAAGAACCAATAGTTCTAGTTGGCCGCGCCCACCCACCCATGCCCTAGCGTGCTCACCAAACCGGTTGTTACATCAATTGAATTCCTGGCTTTTACCCTAAATAAGGGGCTGCAGCTGTGTCCTTTCCCCACCTGAAGTCTCAGGGATGTCCTTACTGCGGCTGTGCTTCAGCCAAATCCGTCTGTCATGCCCCATCAGACTCTGAATCCAAGGAGGAAGACGAGCAGCTGACAGGGAGTGGGAGTGTGGCTCCGTTGGCTGTGGAGGAAACTGGGGAAGGGCAAAGTTCGGCTGGGCAGAGCAGGGAAGAGGTAGAACAAGGGAGAGGGAATTCAGAGGAAGACCCAGGCACACCCCCTCTCATCCTAGGGCACGCAGGAAGGAATGGAGAAGAGAGCAATGTGGGTTGCATGGCTTATAAGGGAGGAAAGGGTCCTGATTCCCTTCATTAGCCACACCTGGGAATGAAAGTTTAAAAGAACTGAATGCTGACTGTGGCAGCTGCTGGGAGAAAACATGACTTTATCCTGTGTTGTCGTTGCTTATCTGTGTTCCTGGCATCTTCCCAACCATGTGAGCCCTGCCAAACTAATTACCTCAATTTGGTTTGTTTGGACTTAAAGTTACAGTTTGTGTTGACCATGTTTTGGGCTTGATTCTCTGCAGTCAAAGGCTGTTCCTGGGAGAGTTTTTCTCCAGCCAGAAGGTAACCTGGATATTGGGGGCAAAGTTGAAGCTAATAAAGGGACTCCTACTGATTATCTGACTGTGTTGCCTTTGTGCCATGCCCAGGTCATCACCCCCTCTCAGATGGTGCTCAGAGCCATTGACTAACTCGCCTCCTGATGTGCCCAGGACTGGTTCATCCTCCTCCGAGTTGATATCTGGAGAGGTATCTGGAGAAGCATCCGGGGGAGTCATCACAGTAAATCCAATTAAGATCCTTAGCTGAATAAGCCCAGTGCAGAACCAGATGTTTTAAAAAGAGATTGGACAGCCATTTATCTGGAATGATCTAGGATCTCCTGCTTGAGCAGGGAATTGGACTAGGACAAGGTCCCTTCCAATCTGCTATTCTTGTAACTGGATTGTGTACTTCCCATCCGCTTCTGGCTTGCCATTATGGAAAATAACGCCAGGCTAGATTGGATCCAGCCTAAGTCCTTTTCTATTCCTCTACTCTTTTCATTTCCTCTTCTTCTTAACAGGCTAAGCTCATGCCAAGCAGGAGGTAACGCTTCTTCTGGAATGCAAAGACATTCCTTCCTTTGGACAGTTGCATTTTAGAACAGATATTCACATCTGCAAAGGAGTTTAGCTCAAAAGCCAGCACTCTCCCCCTCACCTCTTTATGGTTCTGTGGGATGTAGCTTCATCAAAGCACAAAAAGGAGTGTTTGCGTCCGGGATGAGCTTCAAAAAAATTTAGCAACCGGTTTTCTGCCCAGTTGCTGGCCGGGCGTGGCCATGGTGGGCATGGCATAGTTGGCCTCCTGCACCACCCTGGGAGCGAAAATGGGCCATGGGGAGTCCTTCTCATCCTCCCCAGGCTCAGATTCTTTCCTTGAGCCTCCCCAGGCTCAAGGTATAAAAAATACCCCACTCTCGACTCAAAGCATTTTTTCTTCCACAGTCATTCAATGGACTTTTGCAGAGCCACCTTTGATTCTTTCCCCCATTGTGGGAGGGCAGGAATCTGTATTATGCAGTAAGGTGCTTCATATTTACGATGTTTGCAGTGTCCCAGGCTCACAACAAGATCCCCTTTTGCGATGAGCAAAATCAGTGCGGAAGCAACCCTGTTACTCACTTATCAATGGTGGTGATTTGCTTAACAACCGTGTCAAGAAAGTGTCATCAAGCTCACTTAACAAGCGTCTCGCTTAACAACAGAAATTTTGGGTTCAATTGTGGCTTTTTAAAAAAAAAAATCAAAACCTTTTTCCCCTGTTCATTCTACTGACTCACCATAGAATAGATTAGCTTGGGTTTTTTTCAGGAATTGAAAACAGCATCAGAAATTGCTTTTATGCATTATTTTCAAGTTACACCTGCTCATTCTGAGGTAAAAAAAATGTCAGAAAATAACAGAGCGGCATTATACATATTGGGGTTGCAAGGCCATAAATGAGATTCTGATCAAAGATCTGTGAAGGATGAAACTTACCAACAAATGAATTCCTGTTACTGGAAACAGAATAGTCTTGTCATGAAATTCCCTCATGTACCTTATGGAGAATATTCAATAGAGAAGATGTGGACATTTTCTTGGCTTTGGTTTTAGCTTTTAAGATACACACACACACACACACACACACACACACACACACACATTCTATCTATCTGTATCTATCTATATGTATCTATATCTATATCTTATCTATCTATCTATATCTATCTATCTAACTATATCTATGTCTATGTCTATGTCTATCTATATCTATCTATCTATCTATCTATCTATCTATCTATCTATCTATCTATCTATCTATCTATCTAATCTGTGTCATATGATATATGCGGGTATATACATAATTTTGTATGTATGTATTTATTTATTTATCTTCTCATGTTTATTGTGATATGTAAAATTATACCTGTGAAAATATAAAGCAGTGGTAACGCCATTTTTAACCTCTGTGTTAACCTAAGATAATTTACTGGAATATTATGTAAGAATTCTTTATTGTTTTGTATAAAGGTTGTTAGGGATAACATTGTTTACCCTAACTGGTTTGGGTAAAAAATAATAAATAAGTTATCATGGTTTGTTGGTTAAAGTGTGTGTAACTTTAACTACAAGAATGTAATTAAGGGTGTGGTTGTAAAAGCACCATAAAAGAAGCAAGTCAATTGCAGCTCTCTCTCTCTGGCTTAATGATCCCTAATTACTGGATGGATTGATGACTGCGTTTTTCCTTGCTGGAACGGAGGAGAGAAAGGAGTGTTGATTTCTCAACGGAGAGAAGAGATAATACGGACTGATTTATTGTAAGTGAACTGACATTAGCTATTCAACACGGATTTTGCAAATTGAGTATCCCGACTGGACTGACTGAAATGATACATGACTAATGGACCGTTTATTTTGACTATGCTATAATTCCTAATGGAATAAACTATATTTTTGATAGCACAAGCGTATCTGTTTTTTTACTGCGTGTTAACTAAAATACAAACTTATCTCACACATTTACCTGTCTGCCTATCTGACTACGCTACACATTCTGTTTAGTTTGTTTTCCTTAACACTTGTTGGGGAATTCAGGCTTAACAAAGGTTATATATTTGGCAAGTCAGGCTGTCCAGTGACATGTTAATGATGGAGATTACTGGAAATGGAAATGGATAAACAGGATGAAGAAACAGATGGCATGCTATAATAATAAGGTATTGCGTAGGGTGCTGTGTAGCTGGATAGATTGTGAACCCGGAAAGGGGCAGAGACTGTATATTTGAAACTGTATATAAACCCCAGCCTTCCCAGGAAACGTGTCTTCTGTGGCTCTGCCCATGAGCACAGAATTCCCTTTTGCAAAAGCTCCATAATAAAGCTCTTATTTATTGTTCAAGAGTCTCCAGTTGTATGAACGGTTGATTTTTATCACATTTATGTAATCTATATTGGAGGTGGTGACCCTTTAAGAGCTGTATGCAACAAAATTTCATTTTAATGTATGCCAATTAGTGTAGGGACATGGTGGCTCAGTGGCTAAGATGCTGAGCTTGTCGATCAGAAAGGTCGGCGGTTCAGCGGTTCAAATCCCTAGCGCCACTTAATGGAGTGAGCTCCCATTACTTGTCCCAGCTTCTGCCAACCTAGCAGTTCGAAAGCATGTAAAAAATGCAAGTAGAAAAATAGGGACCACTTTGGTAGGAAGGAAAAAGCCTTCCATGCGCCTTTGTCGTTTAGTCCTGCCGGCCACATGACCACGGAGACGTCTTTGGACAGCGCTGGCTCTTCGGCTTTGTAACGGAGATAAGCACCACCCCCTAGAGCCCGAAATGACTAGCATGTATGCGCGAGGAGAATTTTTACCTAATTACTTACATTCAAAATGACATTAAAGTTATTCGATGTTAAATTATTCTATTCTAGCTTTGAAAAGTAACGTTCAGATTGCAAATTTGATGCCGTGGAAGACCAAACTGCTTCTTTCTATGCAGGGACTGGGTATCCTTCTTATACAACATCTTAATTTATTTCCTGCTTTTTTGTTAAGGTAAGGTTTCCTATTTGATCTCTCTCTCTTCTCGTTTTTCACCTCTCAAGGGCTTATTGTGCTTTGTAGTGGATTAAATTAAACAGGCTTAATATTAATAGCTGTGTTTTATCTTGAGACTGCAATGCAATCGAGGTGAATTTTCTGGGAGAACCGTCTTAAAAATTGTAACTGGGCGAGCTCTGAAAGCATATAAAACAATATATTATAATAATATATAATATATACAATATATATTATTATTTTCAAAATGCAACAAGATTATTATGATTGAGATATTCTTTTTATATTTATATCTATCTATCTATCCATCCATCCATCCATCCGTATCTATTTATCTGCCTATCTATCTGTCTCTATCAGTTTATCGATTTATCTATCCAGATCTATCTATCCAGATCTGTCTATCTATATCTATCTATCTATCTATCTATCTATCTATCTATCTATCTATCTATCTATCTATCTATCTATCTATCTATCTATCTCGTCCATCCATCCATCCATCCATCCATCCATCCATCCATCCATCCATCCATCTATCATACCTTAAAGTTACTAAGGTTGAGAAACACTGCTTTATAACATTTATTATGTACCTCCCAGGCATGTATATAATGACAGATTTTCCACTACGTTTTTTAAAAAATGTTTTACAAACCTATTGTAATTTTCAATAACAAAACAGGACTTCAGTAGCAAAATAGCATTAGAAAACTTCAAATTAAACCACTAAAGGTGTAATAAGCACACTTTTAAAGTGAGTTTTTCTCTCTATCGCTTCCAAATTTTCTTCCTTTCATGGTTATATAGTTGCTGCTCTGCTCTAAAATATCAAGGATATTAAAGACATTAAAATGGTCTTTTAAGTGAAACATTAAGTGAAGTTATAAACCTGGTTGTGTATAAGGGAGTTCTCTTTAAGAACATTACCTCCAGGTCTTATCAGAGTAGTTGCAAAAGTTTATATAATTCCCAGAATAGCTATGGTTCCAGAATTTTTCACCAAAGGGGTAGAAGGTTGGTTCATGATGTATGTAAATTAATGCTAATTTAATAAGCAGCATTGCTGCAAATTAAACTCGAAAACTTCCTGGCCAACTTCAGAGGAACCACAGCAAGTGACTTCTAGGTCTGTTTTTGAGGTTAATAAAGTTGAAAGCGACCTGCAGAACATATTTGATTTGCTTCTTGGGAGGAAAAAAAGTATCAAATTAATTAAAATAATTGGCTTAGGGTTTCAGGCATTTTTGCCTCAAAGGTCATGCAGCTGCTGCTGCTGCTACATACTGTAATGTCTAGTCTTCTCTTATTTCAAACAATTATCTCATTGCTGTGCTTTGCTGGTCATATTCCAAAATATCAATGTTGGTTGATTACAAGTGAGATGTGCAGAAGAAAAGAAACACATTTCTAATATTGGACTAAAATGGCTGGGGAAAAATGATAAAACAACATATTAAAACCAGAAATATTTCTATGGGGATCCTATCTGAAAAATGTGGTAAGGAAAATGCGTATTTGGTTATTCACATACTAACCGCTGCTAGAATTGTATTTGCACAAAATTGGAAGGGTGAAGAGATACCTACGGATGAGAATGTGATTAGGAAAATATTAGAATGTGCAAAGATTAACATTGGCAATTAGGGAGAAAGAGCAAACTGAATACTATATGGCAGTGGTGGCTAACCTTTTTGGGCTCCTGTGCCAAAAATTGTGTGCGCACTGGCGCTCGCGTGCCAGCACCCAGAAGGCTCGTTTCCCCACAGCCCTTGCGCATGCATGCGCGATCCCGCCCCCCGCCGCCCCTCTTACCTGCACTGCACCTGACAGGTGATTTTCGGCTGGTTTGAGGCCTTTCGGCCTCCCAGAGGCTTGAAAAACCTTCTGCAGGCTGAATAGGCCCATTTCATCACTTCTGGTATTACAGGAAGTGACGAAACGAGCCTATTCGGCCTGCAAAGGCTTTTTTCAAGCCTCTGACAGCCGAAAAAGGCCTCAAACCAGCTGAAAATCAGCTGTGAGGCACGCGCATGCGCGGTGAGGTAAGTTTGCCTGCAGCTCGCATGCCAGCACAAATGTCTCTGCATGCCACCTGTGACACGTGTGCCATAGGTTCACCATCACGACTATATGGTATGGGATTTATTTTATCAATGGTTAAATAATAAAAATGGAAGTTAGAAACAGGAAAACAAAATAAAGATGGTATGTTAAAAGAGACAAGTAAATATGGTAACAAGTTGAATGAACATGTTGAATAACTATGTTAACATTGTTTAATTAATATGTGGAACATTATTATGTTAAATATTGCAGAATTAATATGTAATGAAGGATGTTGTAACTTTGATTATTGTTTAACAAAGATATTTGTACCCAGACAACACACTGTCCAACTGAAGATGGAATTATTGTATTAATTTAAAAAAATATTTTAAAAAAAAGAAAAGAAAAGAAACACATTTCTGTAAAAAATAATCACCTTACATCATTTTTTGGCTTTCTCCCCTAAAATGAAAGGTGTTATTCTTGGGTTTTCCTGAGATGCACCTGACATGGTACAAGTTCAGGTGGAATGTGCATGCTAAACGTCCTTAAGAAAGCAACACCTGATGAAACAGTAATGGGTATTGGAATGGGACAGTTCGCACGGCCAACTTGCCACAGCCAACTCATTGCAGGACAACTTGCCACACCCAAGTCGCCATGAGTAGCTTGCCACAGGCAACTCAACACAGCCAACTTACTGCAGGACAACTCGCCATGAGTAACTTGCCACGGGCAACTTGCCACATGCAACTTGCCACGTGTAACTTGCCACCGACAGCTCACCTATTCAGACCAATGATTGTCCAATCTCTTCTTCAAAACCTCCAGTGTTGGAGCACCTACAAGTTCTGAAGGCAAGTCCTTCCACTAATTAATTGTTCTCACTGTCAGGAAATGTCTCCTGAGTTCTCGGTTGCTCCGCTCCTTGATTAGTCTCCTTGATTAGACAAAGCAGGAAGAACAGAGCAAGAATACAGGAATCCAGATCTGATGCTGGGTTTCATTGCTTCTAGCCTTGCCTTCAGGGGCTTTGGAGAATAGCTTGACTCCCTCTTCTTTGGGGTAGCCCTTGAGATATGGGAACACTGCTATCACGTCACCCCTACTCTTTCTTGTCATTCAATTAGACATACCCAATTCCTGCAACTGTTCTTCGTATGTTTTAGTCCCCAGTCCAAAATTTAAAAAAAAAAATCTAATCTACCTTTCAGTCTACTCCAATTCCGTTTTGTTTTTTTTTTAAACTAAGAGTGGTCCCTGCAGAGAGAAATCTGCTTGGTTACTGGATAGTGTCCCCTTGAGCTAAAGGCAAGCTGGTGAGATCTGCATAACCAATCAAAAGGGACTGCTATAATCTATCTTGACATTTTTGTTTTTCCTCCTATTTCCTTGCAGACATAAATTCATTTGCATAATGCAAATTACATCTTGTCCTTCTTCTTCTTCTTCTTCTTCTTCTTCTTCTTCTTCTTCTTCTTCTTCTTCTTCTTCTTCTTCTTCTTCTTCTTCTTCTTCTTCTTCTTCTTCTTCTTCTTCTTCTCCTCCTTCTCCTCCTCCTCCTCCTCCCCCCTCCTCCTCCTCTTCTTTTCTCCTCCTCCTTCTCCCTCTCCCTCTCCCCTCCCCTCCTCCTCCTCCTCCTTTTTTCTGTCTCCATCATTTTTTTCCAGGAATAGAAAATATACCCAAAGAGTAAATACACAACCGATGGCTTGCTAAACCTTGTGGAAACGATTCAGAATAAATCAAAGAAATACATGGCATCTTGTCTGCTGATGTTCCATAATTAATTTCCATTCTATCAGAAATCGATTTTGCCTCTGTCTGCCTTATCTTTCTCTGACATCATTCGTTCATCTTTAACATCACTGGATGCTGGTAGTTCTAGCTGAGAAATTCTCTGCTTTTTAGAATAACAGGTCCTAGCCTTTCACACTCTATTTTAAGAACATATTAAAGTCCCCAAGAAGTGGAACATAAAATTGTATATGCCTATCAGGATTTTTCATCCAAAACAAAATTCACCTTCAAGTATAGACCTTGAAAGATCAAAGTCACATTGATAGTATTAAAAAAGCTTGAAAGGTAGAAATATGGCTACTGATTGTTGTGTTTCTAGGCTCTGCTTTATTCAGGCATCACCCAGCACAACATTGGTGTATGAGAACATTCTACAACAAGACTGGACTTCAGCCAGTGGTATAACCATCAATTTTTTGTACAACCTGTGGGAAACAAAAATATAGGCTATTCATCTATCAGATGCAATGCCTTTGGATGATAGCCCTATAATAAAGAGACATGAACCGAAGTGTCATGCCCCTGGTGGAGACTGACTCTGAAGGAGAGGAGGAATAGCTGACAAGGAGTGGGAGTGTGGCTCTGAAGGTTGTGGAGGAGGCTGGGGAAGGGCAGAGGCCAGCTGAGCAGTCAGAGGAGGACCCAGGCCCATCCCCTCTCCATCCTAGGGCATGCAGGGAGGAGAGGATAAGGGAGAGACATGGTCTCCTCGGGAGGAGAGGGCCTTGATCCTCTTCATGGGCTGCAGGTGTGACAACTGGATAAGAGGACAGACATGCGTATAGGCGAGTGCTGGAAACAAAGCATGGAAATATCTCTAGTCTGTCGTTCCTCTCTGAGTTTGGCGTCCTTCCCAGTGTGTGTTCTGATATCTGTGGACGTCTTCGAGCCCTTATCTTGCCTGGTTTGTGTTGCTTTTTAATCTTTATAATTTAAACGGCATTTCCTCCTTCTTGTATCTGCTTGTGTGGGAGTTTTTTTGTCTCCAGTCAAGGATATTTGGAGCTTGGAAGCAAAGTGAAGGAATAAAAGGGGCTTTAGCTGTTTTTTTGTGACTGCGTTTATTTTGTATCCCACTCTGGCTCATCACACAAAGTTTTAGATAGGATCATTTCAAAAAGTACTAGAACTATTTGTAATCCTGCTGAGCTGTTGCTGTGAAATGTGATTTTGCAAAGTATGTAGTTTTGAAAACAGTGAGAGATAAGGAACTAAAAGTAGCCGGTGGATAGAGGTTTGAGATGTACATGGGTATGGGCATATGTGGAGACTGTCTATCTGTAAATAAGAATAAGGAAGTAAGTTGTGAAATGCGTGTAGTAAAATTATAAAAAGAATGTCTTGGGATGTGTTCAGGGCCACTAGTCATGACTAGTCCTTGCCATGTCAGTGGACCTCATAGCAATGGGCTATTGATATAAGTTGTGTTATGATGTCTATTCATGTTTCAAATTGCTCATGAAACAAACCTCTGAATCTTAAAGTAGGAATTATTGTTTGTGGTTTTGTGTATTCCTCTTTATTGGGATACTTTTATAACAAACCCCCATGTCCCAGAATTAGAATATTCTAGCACCCCCAAAAACAGTTCCAAATAAATCAATCTGCTTCCAAAACCAACCAAACCACATTCAGTTCATAAGATCAAGCCTTGAATTCAACTCAGAGAAGACTTTACTTCCAATTGCCCATCTAATCTTGCACAAAGATTAGAAATGATCACCCCCTTGGGGACATACAAGACAGCCCTGGAAAGATCTCTGGATCATTATGAGTAGCTGCCTCCTGTATTCAGGTGGAGCTCTGACTGCTAATATCTAAATTCTACAGAACCGGTTGTTATGACTCTGTGCAGTTCGGAGAACCAGCAAATCGTGCCCCCGGCTGGCCCCGCCCCTCTCCGCCTGCCCCTCCCCTCCCAGTCAGTCTTTATTGTGCATGCGCAACATTGCGCGCATGCCCGACATCGCTGACTGCGTTCTTCCTCACCCAGTCACTCCTTAATGTTTCCCCCCCCTGACGATCAGCTGTTCCTATGATCAGTTGTGCAGGGATTCCCCTCACTGTCTTATTGCTTCTCCCAGGAGGCTTCCTTGAGGCCCAGGAAGGCAAAAATGGAGAGGGGGCACAGCACCCCCTCAGTTTTTGCCTTCCTGGGCCCCAGAGAAGCTTCCTGGGAGCAAAACACCCCCTGGAGGCTTCCTGAGGCCCACGAGGCCCCAAAATGGAGCACAAGGGGGTGCCGGTGCTTCCCCTATGCTCCATTTTTTCTTTCCTGAGCCCCAGGGAAGTCTTCTGAGAGGAAAAAAGGCACCCTCAAGGTTTCCCTGAGGCCCAGAAAGGCCAAAAAACGGGGAGGGGGTTTTGCGGCTAAAAAAAACCAAAGCCACGCCCACCCAGTCACCTGGCCACGCCCACCTAGCCATGCCCACAGAACCGGCTGTTACAAAATTTGGATCCCACCCCTGGTTGGTACTCCTCTTCTCTCGCTTCTTCAAAGTCCAGCTCAGCATTTGAATATCTTCTCTGGCTCTTCTACCTAGTTTGAGGCATATTTCTTGAACTGCTTGTTCTGTTGCTGTTGACGTTCTAATCGACTCTGCTTAAACCAACACCTGTTCCCTCCTGTCATTTGTGCTTTGATTCAAAGCAGGGGTGGGCTTCAAAAAAAATATATCAAAGGGTTCTCTGCCCGGTTGCTGGGTGAGTGGGGCCATGGTGGAGCACAGTGGGGGGGCGTTTTTGCCCTCCCCGGACTCCGGAGGCTTTCTTCGAGCCTCAGGGGGATGAAAATGGCCTCCCCGGGCTCCAGAGGCTCTCTGGAAGCTGAAAACAGGCCCATTTCCGGCCTTCCCAAACTTCCGGGAAGCCCACTTTTCACCCTCCCTGAGCCTCCTCACTCACCCTGCACTTATCTGCATCCAAAACAGGCCACATTTGGGCAGGGCAGGGCCAGCCAGGGGTGGGATTTGGGGGTTCTCCCAACTACACAGAATCTTAGTTTAGGGGCTCTCCTGAACCCCTGCGAACCCCCATCAGCTCATCCCTGATTCAAGGGAAAATCCATGTCCTACCTTAATTTTTGCTGCTAACATTAGTCTTATCTTTTTTTTCTTCCCCTTATGCAGAATTTATCCGGGGCCCTGCAATGTACTGTGACAAAATTTCAAATGTGAAATTTGGTCTATCTGCTTTTTTTTTCCCCCAGAACTTTTCCCCCACCGCCTGAATTTATTTATTTATTTTTTACTCCTAAGTCAAGTTCTAGACTGGCATTTCCACCAAGCACAGATTCACGGGGCGAGGAATCTAAATTCAACTTCCACATGATGGATACCAGAACAGCAGAGTTGGAAGGGATCTTGGAGGTCTCCTAGTCCAACCCCTTAATCAGGAAAAACCCTTGCTCAAAAAATCTTCTGTCCCACTGCTCAGAAAACCCTGTGCCATTTCAGACCAATGGTTGTCCAATCTCTTCTTTAAAACTTCCAGTGCTGGAGGGAGGCAAGTCGTTCCACTGATTGATAGTTCTCACTGTCAAGAAATTTCTCCTTAGTTCTAGGTTGCTTCTCTCCTTGATTAGTTTCCACCCATTACTTCTTTTCCTGCCTTCAGGTGCTTTGGAGAATAGCTTGACTCCCTCTTCTTTGTGGCAACCCCTGAGATATTGGCACACTGCTATCATGCCACCCCTGGTCCTTCATTTCATTAAACTAGACAGACTAGGGGTGACATGATAGCAGTGTTCCAGTATCTCAGGGGTTGCCACAAAGAAGAGGGAGTCAAGCTATTCTCCAAAGAGATGCTATTAAGTTCAGCTGCAGGACAGGAGAGGTGACCTCAATGAAGCTCTTAGAATAAATAACAGGAAGATATGCAGCTGGCAGGCAATGCCGCTTTTATTCCTGCCAATTAATGGTGCCGTAATACATCCGAGAAGCCGAAACTTCTTTCTTTGGTCTGCGTTGCACAGATGCGCGATTGAAAGTAAGAATCAGAGATCAAAAAGATTCTTTTTGAGCTTGAGCTATCGAGTCAAGTAGAACACAACGATTCCTTT
Source organism: Notechis scutatus (assembly GCF_049901735.1). Classification (NCBI taxonomy): domain Eukaryota; kingdom Metazoa; phylum Chordata; class Lepidosauria; order Squamata; family Elapidae; genus Notechis; species Notechis scutatus. The sequence goes on along the minus strand of NC_142012.1, from coordinate 52,670,685 downwards.
ATTGGTGCTGATTTTCATTTCAATGCAGCCAGCAAATGAGCTGGCATCTGGACCATCGGTGCCCGTCTGCTGCTTTTCGGTGGGTGAAAGATTTTTGCTGACTGAAATTTCCATCTCATTGAGCGGGGAGTCTCCAGAGACGTGGAGAGAATCTGCGAGGCTCAGAAAGTGTCAGACGCAACTAGAGGCGTCATTTGTTTGCCTTGTGGAAAGCCACAAGCAAGCCAGCACTTTTATTTCATATCTTTATCTATAGCTATTTCACCCCACCCTACCGCCTGACTATTTTCATTCATGGACATATTTACTCATAAAGTTTCAAGAGAGAGACCAGCAAACCCATGTAAAAGATATCTTGTTGTGCAGCCTGTGCAGACGGCAGCGGAGTCAGACAGTGAGGAAGAAAGGGGACCAGTCCAGGAGTCTGGAGAGGACTCAGACAAAGGTCCTGCAGAGATGGGGCCAGGACCATCTGGGAGTGGGTGCTGCCTCCAGAGCCTCCGGAGTCTGGCAGCAGTGAGGCAGAGGACCATGGGGAGCCTGTTCCCAGTGTGTGTGTGTGTGTGCAGAGCTGCTGGAAGGCACGAGCAGCTAAGAGAAAAGGGGCAACTCAGGAGTAAGGCTGGGAGTTGATTGACCCTCCCCTAGGTATAAAGGCAAGGCAAAGGTGGAGAAACCTTTGCAGGAAGCAAAGTCGTTCACTCTGTTCGGATTAATCCTTGAAGCTCTTTATTGACTTTGTACTTCGGTTGGTTTTTTTACAGTTCATTTGGCACTTTAGTTTTTTGCAGCAATTCAAAGGAGAGAAAGGTGGGTGCTTATCTCAAAGGGACTGTTTGGGACTCATTACAGGCTGGGAATGAACATAATTCCCAGCGTTGAAATAAAACAAGAGTTGTTTTAATTAAGTGTGTGCTTAATTACAGCCTCAGGAAGCCTTGGTCAGAACACATTTCTTGTGTGTTATTGAGCTCGTTGCGTTTATTAAGGCAACTTCAGACCGGTCCTGGGTGGAAATAATTCATAATTCAGGCTAATCCTGGGTCGAAATTCTCCCTATAGAAAGAGGTGGAGCTCTCACATCACAATTAGGAGGCTGTGAGTAGAGGCAGATATTTCTCTCTCTGGGCACAATGATTATATCTGCATTGGCAATGGGAAGGGCATCTGGCCAGTAAACACTCAGCTCCATTCAGTTTCTCAGACTCCACTCCAATGCAAGGGATTACGGGGTCATTAAAAGACAAAAAAAAATCACCTATCTATCATATTTATTTCCTTAAAATGTTAAGTTGGCTTAACTGAGGCATAAAGACCCTGTTGAAATAAAAAGAATGGCTGGAGGCAAGTCGCTTCAAATATAAATTTTAACAGATAACAGATAATCAGAGTTGGAAGGGACCTTGTAGGTCATCTAGTCCAACCCCTCCACCCAAGAAGGAGACCCTACCCCATTTCTGACAAATGGTAGTCCAATCTCTTCTTGAAAGCCTCCAGTGATGAAGCTCCCACAACTTCTGAGGGCAACTTCTGTTCCATTGGTTGATTGTTCTCACTGTCAGAAAGTTTCTCCTTATTTCCAGGTTGAATCTCTCCTTGTTCAGTTTCCATCCATTGTTCCTTGTCTGGCCTTCGGGTGCCTTGGAAAATAGCTTGACCCCTTCCTCCTCTCTGGGCAGCCCCTCAAATATTGGAGCACTGCTGTCCTGTCTCCCCTGGTCCTTCTCTTTCACTAGACTAGCCAGGCCCAGTTCCAGCAACGTTCATTGTATGTTTTAGCCTCCAGTCCCCTCATCATCCTGGTTGCTCTTCTCTGCACTCTTTCTAGAGTCTCAACATCTTTTTTATAATGTGATGACCAAAACTGGATGCAGTACTCTAGGTGTGGTCTTACTACGGCTTTATAGAGTGATATTAGTACCTCCCTTGATCTTGATTGTATCCCTCTGTTAATGCAACTTAGGATTGGCTTTTTTGGCTGCTGCTGCACACTGCTGGCTCCTATTTAGCTGGTTGTCCACTAGGACTCCAAGATCCCTTTCACAGTTACTGCTACTGAGCCTGGTTTCACCCAGTCTGTATATGTCCTTTTGGTTTTCTTGTCTAAGTGTAGGACTTTACTTTTCTCAAAGAATTAAGATTTAAGAAATTCCTTTAAAACTCCTTAAGAAAAGATCAAGCTAAATGGCCCAGAGATCTTGGTGGACATTAAGGGAGATGTCCATCAGCAACTGATAGCAACAGAAGGTCAAGATTGGACTGAGAGTGTGTGCAGAGAGTGTGAGAGCATCATGACGCTCAATGAAACAATTACAAAGATTAAAAAGAAAAAAAACTATAAATGAAGATCCATGTTCCACCACACCTGTGGAATAGCAGAAAAGGTTAAGAGCTGCACCCAACAATCTGGGCAGGGGTGATTAATTTTCCACATCATGCATCAGTCACAGCTGTCCACTACAATTACCTAAGATCCAATTATTCCATCCTACACACCCGTCAACCTAAATTTGTTTGGGAGGCAGAGGTCTTTCAGCGGGCAAGTTAATCACTGATGATTCCCTTATTAAAGAAGTCTCTGTGTGTGTGTGTGAGAGAGAGAGTGTGTATGTGAGTGTGAGTGAGTGAGAGAGACAAGCAATCATTTCTTAGCTTTTCAAAAGCCAGCCATCACTTATTTAAGGTAGAAAAACTGCCCACCTCCACAGGATGGGAGCCGCCTGAAAAACCCAAATATAGAAAGATGATGGGGTGTTGAGAAGAAAGAACATTGCCATCCTTGGTTGAGGGTTTTTGTTTTTTGGGGGGCCACGTGCCAGGCATAAGCAAGCAGAACCAGATGTGAATAGTCATCTGCAGATGGTTCATTGTTAGACACCCATATTACAAGAATCTCACAAACTGGGAATGGTCAGGTCAGGCCTGTGCCTGTTGTGGTTAGCCAGCAGCAGGTGCGGACGGCTGAGGAGAGCGAGGACTCAGATGAGAGGCCAGGACCATTAGGGAGTGGACTGCTGCCTTCAGAGATTATGGGGGCTGGCAGCAGCAATGAGGAGGTTCCCGAGGAGCCTGTGCCAAGTGCACGTGCATGCAGGATTGCTCGGAGGAAAGAACAATTACAACAGCATGGGTGACTCGGGAGTAAGGCTGCAAGGTAATGGCCCCTCCTTCAAGAAGATAAAAGCCAGCTGTGAAACGAACGTACTTTGCAGAAGGCAAAGACATTTTGAAACTTAGCCTCGTGGACATTCCAGTATCCTGAGTTTGTATTTGAAAGATTCTTGTATTGCAAATTATTTCTTGTCTGTTATCTTTTGGCAAGTCTTGCACAGTTTGGCAAGGCTTGTGCTTATCACAACTAATTATTTTGCAAAAGCATTACAAGGTTTTTGTTCCTTTTGGATTGTTTTATTTTATTTTATTTATTTATTTATTTATTTATTTATTTATTTATTTATTTATTTATTTATTTGATTTGCCAATTGTTTACAAGATAATAAGTATAAGCGTATACATAGTTGTGAATACATGAAATGGGTACATATAAGAAAAATAAAAGAATAAGAGAAACAATAGGACAGGGACGGTAGGCACGTTGGTGCACTTATGCACGCCCTACAGACCTCTTAGGAAGGGGGTGAGGTCAATAGTAGACAGTCTAAGGTTAAAGTTTTTGGGGTTTGGGGAAGAGACTACAGAGTCGGGTAGAGTATTCCAGACGTTGACCACTCTGTTGCTGAAGTCGTATTTCCTGCAATCAAGTTTGGTGCGGTTTACTTTGAGTTTGTATCTATTGTGTGCTCTTGTGTTGTTATGGTTGAAGCTGAAGTATTCATTGACAGGTAGGACATTGCAATGTATGATTTTATATACCATGCTTAAGTCAGACCGAAGACGGCGTAATTCAAGGTTTTCTAGTTCTAGAATTTCAAGTCTGGTGGCATAAGGTATTCTACAACGAGTAGAAGAGTGGAGAACTCTCCTTGTGAAATATTTCTGGACTTTCTCAATTGTGCTAATATCAGATACGTAATGAGGGTTCCAGACTGATGAACTGTATTCGAGTATTGGTCTAGCAAATGTTTTATATGTAAGTGTGATATTACCAGAGAAAAAGCTACGTAGGATTAGTTTAACAACTCTTAATGCCTTTTTGGCTATGTAGTTGCAGTGGGCTCTAGCACTTAGATCATTTGAGGTGAGTATTCCAAGGTCCTTTACAGAGTTTGGGTCATCAACAAGTTCTTGACTATTCAGCTTGTATTTTATTTTCTGATTTTTTTTGCCAATATGTAAGACAGAGCATTTATTTGTTGAGATTTGAAGTTGCCATTTGTTTGACCATTCATATACATAGTCGAGATCTTTTGAAGGGTAGCAGTATTGTCTGTGATATTGAACAGCTTTACATCATCAGCGAAAAGAACGCAATTGCTCTTAATATGATCGCAGAGGTCATTTATGTAGAGTATGAAGAGAGTTGGTCCTAGAACACTGCCCTGGGGGACACCACTATTGACAGGTACTGGATTTGATAGGACGCTCCCGATTTTGACCATTTGTTGTCTGTTTGACAGGAATGCTTCTATCCAGTTATTCAGTTGTCCAGAGATACCATAGGATTTTATTTTTAGGAGTAGTTTGTCGTGTACCACTGAATCAAAGGCTTTACAGAAGTCTATGTAGATTGCGTCTATTGCTTTGCCCTGGTCGAGTTGTGTCGTCCATATGTTTTTGCAGTGTAAGAGTTGCAGATTACAGGATAGTTTTTTTCTGAAACCAAATTGTTTATTGGAGAGTAGGTTGTTTGTCTCTAAGTGGAGGATAATGGATTGGTTAATAATTGATTCCATGACTTTACAGGTGACGCAGCATAAGGAGATTGGCCTGTAATTTTCAACTAGGCTTGGGTCTCCTTTTTGAAGATGGGGATGACTGTGGCTTGTGACCATAGGTTAGGCAAGGAGCTGGTCCTGAAAGATTTTTCAAAGATTATGCTTAGAGGTTTGGCTATGGCAGTGGATAGCTTTCTTAAGAAGTAGGCACATATTCCATCCGGTCCAATAGATAGAGATGGTTTTAGATTGCGTAGTGATTTTTCAACATTGTCTTCTGTGAAATCGATATGTATTAGATCATTGTTGTTATCTGTGGTACGGCTAGGAAATACTGGGCATGATCCATTGCTGTTTACAAATACTGAGCCGAAGAATGTGTTAAAGATGTTGGCTTTAATGGTGTCAAGTCGTTGCAGTCTTTACCATCAGGTCCTATCAAGGGAGGGATGGACCTTGAGTCTTTTAGTTTGTTGTTTACAAAATTGTAAAAAGCACGGGTGGAATTGGTGCTTAGAAGGTTTTCCTCTTGTTTAATGTGATAATTGGTGCATTCGGTCTTTATCTGGTGGCATAAATTTTTGTATCGGTTTTTGAAATTGGCAACGTGACCAGATTTGTTTTTCCGCCAGAGTGATCTCTTTTTGGATTGAAGTTTCCTTATTGATATGGGTAATCTGCTTTTTTGTTTTGTTTTGGGAGTTGTTGTTGGAACATATAGTTTGATGACTCTTTTGACTTCAAGTAAAAATATGTTGTAATGGTCTTCAACAGTATTGCATCCAGTGAATAGAGATTGCCAATCAAGGGATGAGAGATCGTTGTCTATAAGATCATAGTTGCCTTTTTGAAGTTACAATTGGGGATTACATCATTGTGGTGATTTTTGTTTGATTTGTTGGAAAAGGGCATGGGTCAGAACAGTGCCGCTTTCTGCAGTGCAAGGAGACAGACAGTTCTAAGTTGTCTGTTGTAGCCTGATGGTTGCCAGCCCCTCCAGCAGCTGAATCAGAGGAAGAGGAGGAGGTGTGGGAGTCAGGGTCAGCATTAAAGCAACCTGAGAGCTCAAAGGGGGAAGAGGGGATGGATCCAGCAGAGAGAGAGAGAGAGAGAGAGAGAGAGAGAGAGAGAGAGAGAGAGAGAGAGAGAGAGGCAGATACTGGGCCGTCCATCAGTCCTCAGATCAGTCAACAGCCTTCAGGTCTGGATGTGGCTGATGAGGAAGAGGGGGAACATTTGAGTCCAGTGCCTGATGCGCAGATGCAAAGAAGGCAGAGGAGAGGAGAGCAGTGGAAATCTATGAGCCGGTCCTTGGGATGGAAGAGCCACCACTGCTAGCAAAGCCCCACCCTAGCTCTGGGGATAAAAGGTAGGGGGCAGAGATGAGTACATGTCACAGACAACTATTCATCTCCCTGCTGGACAGACTTGTTAGCCTGTGAGAGACTGTTTGCTGGGGCTGTCAGCATTCCTAATAAAGGAATCTTTGAGTTTCAGAGGGTTTCTTGTATTTGGGGAACTGGGTCAGAAGACTGTCACCTTGCTTAACACCTCCCACCAGTCTAGCTGGATGGTGATAGTTTCCACCTGAAGGAGGACAAGAAGCAAAGGATGGAAACTCATCAAGGAGAGAAGCAACCTGGAATGAAGGAGAAATTTTCTGACAGTGAGAACAATTAACCAGTGGAACGACTTGCCTCCAGAAGTTGTAAATGCTCCAACCCTGGAAGTTTTTAAGAAGAGATTTGAGTACCATTTGTCTAAAGTGGTGTAGGGTTTCCTGCCGAAGCAGGGGGGTGGACTAGAAGACCTCCAAGGTCCCTTCCAACTCTTTTATTCTGCTATTCTTTTTAAACTCAGCGGTCCTCTGACTGAACACAGGGGTTTCGGCAGTCTTCCCAAGGGGAACACATTTCTAAAGCGTTAAATGGCTGTGCAGTTAAATTGGCATCGTATTGATTGAAATCCCCCTGCCTGATGGTGCGTGTTGAGCTCACTAAATTTAATGTTAAAAATCTACTGCCAAAACGAATATTCAGGAAGAGCTTCCAAGCTGACTATGGGGAAGGATTCGCCAGTTAAGAATTTACATGTAATTCTAACTTTGTTAAATGAGCCTTTCCTCCCACTCCCTTCTCAGCCTACCTTTGTATTTCCACTTTTCTGATTGGTAAACAAATATTCATAATTTCTATAAGACTTCAGGATGATAAAGTAACACCAAAGCAGTGTTACAAATAAGCCTGAAAACTAACCAGAGATATGTCTCAAATGGCTGGTTCATCTTTACATTAAATATGGTGAATTTTTATTTTAATTATTATTGTGCTTTCTGAATCTGCATCCCATCTATATCTATATCTATATCTATATCTATATCTATATCTATATCTATATCTATATCTATATCTATATCTATATCTATATCTATATCTATCATCTATCTATCTATCTATCTATCTATCTATCTATCTATCTATCTATCTATCTAAATCTATATAAATAGATATCTATATAAATCTTTCTATATCTATCTATCTATATCTATTTCTATATCTATCTATCTATCATCTATCTGTCTGTCTGTCTGTCTACAGTATATATCTATATTCCAGTGTTACATACTTGGTTTATAATAGGTAGATTCTAACAAAACCCTGCTGTTTGCATAAAATAAGGATATTTGACAGTTGCTTAAGAACATTATCTATCTATCTATCTATCTATCTATCTATCTATCTATCTATCTATCTATCTATCTATCTATCTACCTAGCTATCATCTATCGCTATCATTTATCTTCTGTCTACATCTACCTACCTATCTACCTACCTACCAACTTCTAGATGTTATATTCAAGAATTTTGAGAGAAATGAGAATATACTGTAGAATGTTCTTTGGAGTGTGTGTGTCTATTTTGGGGAGTATGTATAGGTGTGATGTAGTTAAAAGGAAAAGTTTATCTATCTGTCTGTCTGTCTGTCTGTCTGTCTGTCTGTCTGCCTCTCCCTCCCTCCCTCCCTCCCTCCCTCCAACACACACACATATATAAACCAAGCTTATTTAGGCAATTTTGAGTTTATAGTTCAGCAAACTATGATTAATCTTAATATATATTTTTCTATCATAGTTTAATCATCCTCTTAGGTGAAAACCCTAATTTATAGAACCTCAGAGTAGACGTGAATATTCCTCCCATTTATTATTTCAAACATGCTTTCTTACTGTTGCCAATGGATTACGCATATCAAATTCCTAAAGGATGAAGAGAAATTACAATTTACGACAAAACCATCATTCCCCACTCCCCTGAATGAGTTTCAAATTAAATTCTAGTTAATTATATTTACATAGAAACTAGGAAAGTTTGGCCAAAGTTTGTAATCAATTATGCTGATGAGAATCTGGCGAGAACATTTTGTTGCTGTGGCTCATAGCCAAACATAGTTTTTTCTGAGTTATTTTTTTTTTCGTGCTGATTGGTTTTGAGCCACTGCTATTGTGTTTTTCAATGAATATGTCTGAGCTGGTTTGATAAAAGTTAGCGCTGCAGGAACTGCATTACTTTACCTAGGTTGAAATTAACATATTTAGGAGGGATGTAATTTTCTTGCGGGGTATCGAGTATTTCACAAGCAACTTTTTTCTCTTTTGTATTTTTGCATCTTTCACCAAACAAAAAAGCTAAACTAACACCTCTGCTTGACATTGCAAGGGAGGCCACTGGACCAGAGGTGGGTATTCAGCCGGTTTGGAGCAGTTCTGGAGAACCGGTAGTGGAAATGTTGAGTAGTTCAGAAAATCGGCAAATACCACCTCTGACTGGCCCCGCCCCCATCTCTTCTCTGCCTCCCATTGAGTCCCAGCTGATCGGCTGGGTACTCTTTGGTTGCCCTGCACAGGAGAACAGAGCTGGAAAGCAGGTTAGTGGGGTGCAGAGGTGGTATTCAGCAGATTCTGACCAGTTCTGGAGAACCAGTAGCGGAAATTTTGAGTAGTTGGAGAACCGGCCAATCCTGCCTCTGACTGGCCCCGCCCCCATATATTCTCCACCTCCTGAATCCCAGATGATTGGCTGGGTCTTCTTTGGTTGCCCTGCACAGGAGAACGGAGCTGGAAAGCAGGTTAGTGGAGTGGGGAGGGAATGGGGATTTTGCAGTATCCTTTCCCTGCCACTCCCACCAAGCCACACCCACCAAGCCAAGCCATGCCCACCAAGCCACACCATGCCCACCAAGCCATGCCCACAGAACTGGTAGTAAAATGTTTTGAATCCCACCACTGCACTGGATGTTTTCAACTTATTATAATTGCACATAATTCTGCTGTAGTTGAAGAGAGATTTTTAATTCCTTAGTTCTAATCCTTGCTTAATTCATGAGTACCAAAGCTAGGCAGGAAGGCAGGTGGTTGATGCCATTTCAAAGTCTCCGGTGAAGCAAAGTCCACCACTTTTCACGCTATGTTCCACTCTCATCTCTTTAACAGGGATTTAAACAGATTAAACAGATTAACCGAGTTGGAAGGGACCTTGTAGGTTATCTAGTATAACCCACCCACCACACCCAAGCAGGAGATCCTACACCATTTCTGACAAATGGCAGTCCGGTCTCTTCTTGAACATTTTCTTCAAATGTTCCTCGACTTTCCTCTAATACCTGTCACATCGAATATCTGTCACTTAGAACTCTCATCCGCCCGAACGTGAATGGAAAAACACATCGGTTGAAGATAAACAAATAAACACTGAAGCCAGAATTTCAACCCCTAGGAATCAACCTTGAGCCTGGTGGGATTTGATCTGCCAAATTGCAGGCAGCTGGCAGTCAGCCGAAGTAGCCTGCAGTACTGCACTCTAACCACTGCGCCACTGAGGCGCGTATAAGTGTGAACAAGGGTCATAAGTCACTTTTTTCAGTGATGTTTGTAATTTTGAACAGTCCCTAAATGAACTGTTGTCCATACAGGTACTCCATACAGGTAGCCCTAAATGAACTGTTGTCCATACAGGTTGTCCATACAGGTCGCCCATACAGGTAGTCCATACAGGTAGCCCTAAATGAACTGTTGTCCATACAGGTAGTCCATACAGGTAGTCCATACAGGTAGCCCTAAATGAGCTGTTGTCCATACAGGTCGTCCATACAGGTAGTCCATACAGGTAGCCCTAAATGAGCTGTTGTCCATACAGGTAGTCCATATAGGTAGCCCTAAATGAACTGTTTTCTGTACAGGTAGTCCATACAGGTAGTCATACAGTAGCCTTAAATGAACTGTTCTTCATTTAGGGCTACCTGTATGGACTAGAATAGAATAGATAGAATGGAATTCTTTATTGGCCAAGTTTTGGTACAAATGCTACCTGTATGGACAGAAATTATAGATTATTTTTTTACGGCTTCTGAGATTACATAGAGAACCGCCAACCATAAACATTGTGACGGATGGAGAAGTTGACCCGATAAATGTCATTTCACATTCTAGAATTCTAGATGTGACAGATCCCAATAATTCATCAATAAGAGCCTCTCCCCAGCCACGGGGGGGGGGGGTGTTCTTAATGAAGTGTGCCTAAGATAGCTCAATGCCAGAGTTCTGCAGAATCATAATGAATGCAAGAAGTCAAGCACCTTCCATTGATTCCGTGGTATGCAGAGAGATTTATAAGTCAGCACTGTTGACCTCTCCTTAGTTTCTTTGGCCAACTTCCAGATCGTATATAAAGTGTCCCGGAGATGCCAAATAAGCCAACCTATTGAGAGAGGAGATTTGTTGAAATGAGAGGGTCCTTGGTGGTCTCCGAGCTTGGTGGTTTTCTTGCAGAGGTTTCATCACCCAAACTAGATAGCATCATCAGGGCTATTGATGTTCATGGGATGAGGTGGAATGGAATGGAATGGAAGTAGGGTAGAGTAGAATATGGAATGGAATGGAGTGGAGTGGAGTGGAATGGAATGGAATGGAATGGAATGGACGGAATGGAATGGAATGGAATGGAAGTAGGGTAAGTAGAATTGAATGGAATGGAATGGAGTGGAGTGGAGTGGAGTGGAATGGAATGGAATGGAATGGAATGGAACGGAATGGAATGGAATGGAACGGAACGGAATGGAATGGAATAGAATAGAAAGTCTGATTACTAGAATTGTCCTTATTCCAGGTTGTTTCTCTCCTTGATTAGTTTCCATCCATTGCTTCTTGTCCTGCCTTCAGGTGCTTTGGAGAATAATTTGACCCCCTCCTCTTTGTGACAGTCCCTCAAATACTGGAATAATGCTACCATGTCACCCCTAGTGTTTCCTTTCTGTAGACTAGCCATACCCAATTCCTTCAACCGTTCTTCATATGTTTTAGCCTCCAATCCCCTAATCCTCTTTGTTGCTCTTCTCTGCACTGTTTCCAGAGTCTCAACATTATTTTTATATCGTGGCTACCAAAACTGGATGCAGAATTCCAAGTGTGTTCTCACCAAGGTATTATAGAGTGGTACTAACACATCACGTGATCTTGTTTAACTGGTTTTTTTTTCAATATTTCAATCTATTATACTAATATGGCCTGCTTGGAATTGTTACCAAAGTCAATTTCTATAATTGCCTTTCCTCCCATTTCTCTTTTGCTATCTTGGTCTCTTCACTTCCTCTCCAGTTGGCAGTTGAAAAAGCTCCTTGATTTGCATGATTCTCAAAAGCAAAATAGATGTTGATTGTCTTATATAAATCCAAAATTATATTTCTGTGTGTGTGTGTATGTGTGTGTGTGTGTGTGTGTGTCTTTGAGTCAGTGTTGACTCCTGATGATTGCCTGGACAACTTCCCCAGAGTTTTCCTGGCAAGATTTCTCAAGTGGGTTGCCATTGCTATTTTCCAGGGGCTGAAAGAGAAGGACTGGCCCAAGATCACTCCGCTGGCTCTGTGCTTAAGGCTGAACTAGAACTCAGAGTCTCCTGTTTGCTAGCTTGGTCATTTAAACCCTTATTTCAGGGGCATCTTTACCAGTGGTGGGATTCAAAAATTTTCACTACCGGTTCTGTGGGCGTGGCTTGGTGGGTGTGGTGTGGCCTGGTGGGAGTGGCTTGGTGGGCGTGGCAGGGGAAAGATACTGCAAAATCCCCCTTCCCTCTTCACCCCACTAACCTGCTTTCCAGCTCCGTTCTCCTGTGCAGGGCAACCAAAGAAAGACCCAGCCAATCAGCTGGGAATCGGGAGGCGGAAAATAGATGGGGGCAGGGCCAGCCAGAGGTGGTAGTTGCTGGTTCTCTGAATTATTCAAAGTTTCTGCTACCGGTTCTCCTGAACTGCTCAGAACCTGCTGAAAACCACCCCTGATCTTTACTGTATTATACGCAGAGCTAATATTATTGGCTTAATTTATGAATTGCTCTTCGCCAATCCAAACCAGAGGGATAAGGGCAGCTTCTAAACCCAATCAATCTGGTATGATGAATGTTCTCCCCTTGCTTGAAAAGAACCTCCAGGCTGAGGGACACTTCAATTCCTGCTAGAGAAGAATGGTTGCAGAAGCTGACAGAGTCGGCTGCAGTGGCCATATTTGACGACTCTGCTCAAAGAAAAGAGCACAAGTACTTTTGTTTCCACGTGGAAACCACTTCTGAACTTTGTGCTTGATGTGCTTGAAAAGAATGAAATGTTGACGTTGGGGTTTGTAGTTTAGACTGATAGAATTTTGCAGAAATAACTGGTCCATACTATTACGGTAAAACAAAAAGTTGTGATTTTTATGCCTTTTTCTACTGTAACAGGGTTGGTAGTCAATGCTTTTTTTTTCCTTTTTCTTTCTCCATCCTTCCTCGCTTTTTTCCCCCCTTTCCCCTCATTGTCCTCTTGTCTGCTTTTGTATTTTATAATATTTGATAACTTCATAAAAATGGTTTAAAGAAAAAAAAAAAAAACATCCAAGAAATGTGGCTGAACTTCCAAAGGACATGGCTGCTTTAATGTTCAGAAGTAACTTCCTCTATTCCCAACTCACCCACCTTCCATGTTTGCAGAGCTCTATAAAATTAAACTGAAGCTGTCTTAAGTTGGCTTTCCTTTGAGAGACAGAATTCACCTAATTATTTTTATTTTTTTGCAGAGGCATGCTAATCTTTAGAATGTAAGGAGAGGCATCATAAATTAAAATAGTGGATTGTGCTATGTTGACCTTTTCAATATTCTGCTAGCTGCACCATTAAGGTTTCCGTCTTTCCTTGATTAAAGACCTGGCTTGTCATTGAGAAAGTTAAAAGAAGATTAAAACATTAAAAATGGTACTGCATTCCCACCCCTCCACCCCGCTTTAATCTGACAGGAGTTAACATGTGAATGAGAATGAAGGTGTGCATCTCATCACAGTCTAAACCAGGAATGGGCTTTAAAAATTTTTAGCAAAGCCTTCTCTGCCCAGTTGCTGGGTGGGCGTGGCCATGGTGGGCAGCCTCTTGCACCACAGCAGGAGGGGGTGTTTTTGCCCTCCCCAGACTCAGGAGGCTTTCTGCGAGCCTCCAGGAGGGTGAAACGACCTCCCCGGGCTCCGGAGGCTCTCTGGAAGCTGGAAACAGGCCCATTTCCGGCCTCCCCAAACTTCCGGGAGGCCTGTTTTTCACCCTCCCTGAGCCTCCGCACACAGCCTGCACTTACCTGCATCCAAAATGGGCCATGTGGGGACTCCTGGGAGGGGCGGGGAGAGGTGGCCAGAGCCAGCCCGGAGTGGGATTTGGGGGTTCTCTGAACTGCACAGAATCTTAGCTAGGGGATCTCCTGAACCCCCACGAACCCCCAGCGGCCCAGCCCTGGTCTAAACACTCTGAACATAGTGTGAACGTGAGTTCATCAAGTCTACAAGGAATTATAAGATGGTGGACAGCTAGAAGTTCTCTTCTTTTTGGATTCTCCGTGGGGGGACGGACCCATTTTGGAAGACTGCTCATACCTTGAAGGCTCACCATATTTAACCTTTGTCTATGTCGGATATTTTCTTTCTGAACCAAGGCAAAAGGTTTGTTTTATTCTTCAGTGTTTACCCTGACTTTCTTTTTAAATGAGTATTCAAAGCATTAATGAAGACTTGAGGTAGCCATCATGTATGCAATAATCGCATAATCAGAAAAAGAGAAAGCAGACTAGAGATAAGATGGCTGCCAGAGAAGCCATGGCATCAATCAATCAATCAATCAATCAATCTGTTACGTTTGGAGAATAATGGAGACCAGACATCTGACCAGTGACTTCAAACTCTTTAATAACAGTAGATAGAACAGAACAGAGCAAGGCTATGGGCAGCAGTAACCCTTTTATAGGGTTGGCTGCTACCCTATTAACCAATAATATGTGCAAACACGTTCAACTAATACCCAATAAGAAGTGTCCTAATATTGGCCAATCAGGGGCTTGTTATGGACCAATCCCTGTTCGTTGTTTAAGGACCAATCAGGTGTGCAGGCTTTCCAAACCTGCTTTGCATTTGGGCCTAGTTACTTTTTATTGATTCACAACACAATCAATCAATCAGAATAGAGTTAGAAGGGACCTTGGAGGTCTTATAGTCCAACCCTCTGCTCAAGCAGGAGACCCCCATATCATTTCAGACAAATGCTTGTCCAATCTCTTCTTCAAAACTTCCAGTGTTGGAGCACCCATAACTTCTGAAGGCAATTTGTTCCACTGGTTAATTGTCCTCACTGTTAGAAGCTTCTCCTTAATTCCAGGTTGCTTCTCTCCTTAGTTTCCATCCATTGTTTCTGTCCTGGCTTCAGGTGCTTTGGAGAATAGATTGACCCCTTCTACTTTGTGGCAGCCCCTCAAATACTGGGATACTGCTATCATGTCCCCCCCCAGTCCTTCTAGACTAACCAAACCCAATTCCTGCAACTGTTCACCATGTGTTTCAGTCTCCTGGCCTTTAATCAAAGTGCAAAACATACTCTCACCAAACCAGTAGTAACGCCGGTGGAATCCCACCCCTGGTTGTGCCAGGCTATTCTTCCCCTCAGACATTAAGCCTAGTCCTTGGTGATCAATGGAAAGATTTATATTCCTTGCAAACAGCTGGTCATTTGCATTCTTTTAGAGAGTCGTTGAGGCCACTTGGAGGTTTGTCCTCTATGATTTCAGACAAATGCATGTCCAATCTCTTCTTTAAAAACCTCCAGTGTTGGAGCACCCACAAGTTCTGAAGTCAAACCATTAATGGATTAATTGTTCTCACTGTCAGGATGTTTCTCCTTAGTTCCAGGTTGCTTCTTGCCTTGACAAGTTTCCATCCTTATTGCTGCTTCTCCTGCCTTCAGGTGCTTTGGAGAATAGCTTGACCCCCTCTTCTTTGTGGCAGCCCCTCAAATACTGGAAGATTGCTATCCTGTCAGCCCTAGTCCTTCTTTTCATTAAACTAGACAAACCCAGATCCAAAAGGTATTCTTCATTCGAAACAGCTACACTGCTATCCTAGTTTCTTCGCTTTAAAAAAGCATAAACAAATGGTGGCTATAATTGGAAGGATAAGCGAAGGTGCTGCATGCATTTATCATTTTTAATTCAGGGCTTCTTATGATAGCCCCTGTCACTTAATTACATGGTAAATACAGGTAGTGACAGTTTAATTAGATGATAATAGACGTGATGATAGCATGCAAATTGAGAATTATTTCTCTCTTTTAAAAGTGAGGCATGGCTTGGCGAAAAACCAGTAATTATCCCTTCCTCTCTCGTCTGTGTATTTCTTTTCTAGATGGTTTCCAAAGGGAATTTAAATGACCACCCTTGCTCAGTCTGTTTCTTAATTTTCACATCTAACTTTCCTCTGACTTCTGCTGCATTTCCCATCTCAGCTTCTCTCTTGTGACTTTGAATGACAGACTTCACTTCTACATTTTTAATATATATATATATATATATATATATATATATATATATATATATATATATATATATTTTTAATATAATCATGCCATCTTCAGTTGAACGGTGTGCTGTCTGGGTACAAATATCTTTGTTAAACAATCATCAAAATGATAACGTCCTTCATTACATATTAATTCTGCAATATTTAACATAGTAATGTTCCACGTATTAATTCTACAATGTGAATGTAGTGATAATTCAATATACTGATATCATATTTATTTATCTCTTTTGACATATCTTCTTTATTTTGTTTCCCTGTTTCTAACTTTCATTGTTATTATTTAATCATTAATAAACTAGTTCCCATACCATATAGTATTCAGTTTGCTTTTTCTCCTTAATTGCCAGCATTCATCTATTCATTTCTGCACATTCTAATATTTTCCTAATCGTATTTTCATCTATAGGTATCTCTCCACCCTTCCAATTTTGTGCAAATACAATTCTGCTAGCAGTTAATATATGAATCACTAAATATGCATCCTCCTTACTGTGTTTTTTTTTTTTTGGTAGCATCCCCAATAGAAATATTTCTGGTTTTAAATCAATATGTAGTTTTATCGTTTTTTTCCAACCACGTCTGTATTTTTTGTCCAGTATGTTTTTTGCTTTTGACTTCACTTCTACCTTGGTGTGTGTGAGCAAAGCTGATTAGTGACTGCTTGTCAAATCATATTTATCTTTACCAATTCAGCTCTGTTTTCCGTGGGATTTCCTTTCTCCGCAGAGATGCACTGCTTAGAGAAAACTCAGGACGATCCGATACAGGTAAAGCTCAACTTACAACCCTTCATTTAGTTACAACTTCCTTGAAAAAGAATGACATGGCCAGTGGTGGGATTCAATTTTTTTTACTACCGGTTCTGTGGGCGTGGCTTGGTGGGTGTGGCTTGGTGGGTGTGGCTTGGTGGGCGTGACGTGATGTGACTTGGTGGGCGTGGCAGGGAAGAATACTCTAAAATCCCCATTCCCTCCCCACTCCTGGGGGAAGGATACTGCAAAATTCCCATTCTCTCCCCATCCCACTAACCTGCTTTCCAGCTCCATTCTCCTGTCCTGTGCAGCCGATCAGCTGGGACTCAATGGGAGGCAGAGAAGAGATGGGGTTGGCGGGGCCAGTCAGAAGTGGGATTTGCCGGTTCTCTGAACTACTCAACATTTCCGCTACTGGTTCTCCAGAACTGGTCAGAACCTGCTGAATACCACCTCTGATTCCCTCCCCACCCCACTAACCTGCTTTCCAGCTCTGTTCTCCTGCGCAGGGCAACCAAAGAAGACCCAGCCAATCAGCTGGGACTCAATGGAAGGCGGAGAATAGATGGGGGCAGTATCCATAGAAGGCTTTATTTCAGAATATTTGCAAATACCGGCCCCCAACTCCCAATAACAGTTTAGGAGAAGGAGACACCGCCTTCCAGTAATTACAGCCTTATATAGGATTTTCACATTTAAAAGATTACACAATACTTCCTTTTTTTCATACATAGAAGTTATAGAGATTCTCATAAGAAAGAAATGGGTCGTCCTGGGTGTTTTTCCATAACTCTTCCCAGACTCCTTCCATGGAAATCCCCCAACTCTCCTCATCTTCATCATTATCATTGGATTTCCTTTTTTTTTTTTCCACTTAAAAGATTACACAATAGATCATTAATAAACTCCTAATGTCAGGGTGACCTAGCATGAATCTCAAATCAAGCCAAGGACACAATATTTTGCAACTTTGCAGAACTTTAGCAAAATAGCGAGTTATATAAATGTTCTGATATCTAGAAGGTCAGATTAAGAACAAATGTGGAGTCTGTCTGGTTCTTTATATTCTTAGGTGTATAAGGTAAATTTTCACATATAACACACTGATTAATTGTTCTTGCTGTTAGGAAGTTTCTCCTTGGTTCCAAGTTGCTTCTCTCCTTGATGAGTTTCCATCCGTTGCTTCTTGTCTTGCCTCCAGGTGCTTTGGAGAATAGCTTGACTCCCTCTTCTTTGGGGCAGCCCCTGAGATATTTGAAGACTGCTATCATGTCACCCCTAGTTTCATCCATGAATTCATTGAACCAATGAATTCAATGAGGTTTGCCTATTGGGTTATCTGTCTGTCTGTCTGTCTGTGTGTGTGTATATGACATTGTGGATACAATTTACACATATATGGGCTCTCTATTACCATACACAAATACAAATAGGAATTAGGTGGCCAGATACATATTGAAGTGTAAGAAATATTTCCCAGCATGGGTTTGCATGTATGGGATGGAAAGCACCTCAGGTTTCATGCACCAGTTCCAACTCTAAACATTCTTTTTTGCAAAGGATACAGAGTGCTTAATGCAGCTCTCAATCTGCGATGACCCGGGGCATGGCACAAAGGCAACACAGTCAAATAAGCAAGAAGAGTCCCTTCATTATCTCCAACTTTGCCCCCAATGTCCAGGTTACCTTTGGCTGGAGAAAAACTCTCCCAGGAATAGCCTTTAACTGGAGAAAATTCAGTCCAAAACAAGGTACATACAGACTGTAACTAAAAATCCAAACAAACCAAGCTGCAGTAATTAACTTATTTATTTATTTATTTATTTATTTATTTTGATTTGCCAATTGTTTACAAGATAATAAGTATAAATGTATACATAGTTGTGAATACATGAAATGGTTACATATAAGAAAAATAAAAGAATAGGAGAAACAATAGGACAGGGACGGTAGGCACGTTGGTGCGCTTATGCACCCCCTACAGACCTCTTAGGAAAGGGGTGAGGTCAATAGTAGACAGTCTAAGGTTAAAGTTTTTGGGGTTTGGGGAGGAAACTACAGAGTCGGGTAGAGTATTCCAGACATTGACCACTCTATTGCTGAAGTCGTATTTCCTGCAATCAAGTTTGGTGCGGTTTACTTTGAGTTTGTATCTATTGTGTGCTCTTGTGTTGTTATGGTTGAAGCTGAAGTATTCATTGACAGGTAGGACATTGCAATGTATGATTTTGTATACCATGCTTAAGTCAGACCGAAGACGGCGTAATTCAAGGTTTTCTAGTTCTAGAATTTCAAGTCTGGTGGCATAAGGTATTCTACAGCGAGTAGAGGAGTGGAGAACTCTTCTTGTGAAATATTTCTGGACTTTCTCAATTGTGCTAATATCAGATACGTAGTGTGGATTCCAGACTGATGAACTGTATTCGAGTATTGGTCTAGCAAATGTTTTGTATGCTCTGGTTAGTAGTGTGATATTACCAGAGAAAAGCTACGTAGGATTAGGTTAACAACTCTTAATGCCTTTTTGGCTATGTAATTGCAGTGTGCTCTAGCACTTAGATCATTAGAGGTGAGTATTCCAAGGTCCTTTACAGAGCTTGGGTCATCAACAAGATCTTGACTATTCAGCTTGTATTTTATTTTCTGATTTTTTTTGCCAATATGTAAGACAGAGCATTTATTTGTTGAGATTTGAAGTTGCCATTTGTTTGACCATTCGGATACATAGTCAAGATCTTTTTGTAGGGTAGCAGTATTGTCTGTGGTGTTGAACAGCTTTACATCATCAGCGAAGAGAACGCAATTGCTCTTAATATGATCACAGAGGTCGTTTATGTAGAGTATGAAGAGAGTTGGTCCTAGAACACTGCCTTGGGGAACACCACTATTGACAGGTACTGGATTTGATAGGACGCTCCCGATTTTGACCATTTGTTGTCTGTTTGACAGGAATGCTTCTATCCAGTTATTCAGTTGTCCAGAGATACCATAGGATTTTATTTTTAGGAGTAGTTTGTCGTGTACCACTGAATCAAAGGCTTTACAGAAGTCTATGTAGATTGCGTCTATTGTTTTGCCCTGGTCGAGTCAACTTGATAGGCAGGAGAAGGAATTGCACACTTGAAAGGCCCGCAAAACACAGAAAGTTGGGAAGATGCCAGGAACACAGATAAGCCATGATGATACCAGATAAATTCACGATTTGCTCCCAACAACTTTGCGTGTGTGCAACTTCTCTTTTTAAACACTGTGTTCCCAGCTGCAGCTAATGAAGGGAATCAGGGCCCTTTCCTCCCCCATAAGCCATGCAACCCATGTTGCTCCCTTCTCTCCCTGCATGCCCTAGGATGAAGAGGGGGTGGGCCTGGGTCTTCCTCTGAATTCCCTCTCCCTTGTTCTACCTCTTCCCTGCTCTGCCCAGCTGGACTTTGACCTTCTTCATCTCCACAGCCAATGGAGCCACACTCCCACTCCCTGTCAGCTGCTCAGCCTCCTCCTCCAAATCAGCTTCCCATGGGGCATGACACAATCTTTGGGTTGGATTGTGCCTTCAATGAATAGCTGTGGCATCTTCGGATAGTGGCAGAATTTTTTTGTTTTTAATTTCCATCCCAATTAATTGTTTTTTTTGCTCAGTTTCACTAATGAGGGCATTTGCTAAATTACACAACCAGAAGTCCTGCAGAAGTCATTTGCAGCTCATTTAAGTCCCCATTAACCAGCTTTGCAGCTCCGTTAAATAAAGTCGAACATATTTTGCAGCCTTTCGTTTTTTGATAACAGCTTTTCTACAAAATATGGGGTTGCAGGTTGAAAGTCAGTTTTAGTATGGAAAAAAAAAAAAACACATACACACACATACACACACAAACCCTGCAGAACATCAGTTATAATCTTTTAAGTTTCAAACATAGTTATTTGCTGCAGTATTCCTCGGAGACCGAGGAAAATAACATCATGTGAACAAATGAATTTAAATACACAACCCCTGATTTTTCCACTGGTAATGTAATTAAGGCTATAAAACATTTCCCAGAGCAAACAAGTTGTTGTGGGAGCCCCAGCCTGCACTTCTATTCATCAAACGAGATTAAGTTTGTCTTGATTTGGCCGAAGAACAATTTGTTTATCGAGGAATTTGGAAGGCAAGGAAGTTTACACCAGGGCACAAATAACTAAATCATTCAGAACAAACCACTTGCTTCCCATGGGAGGGTTGCAACAACAGCAAAACAAATCAGTAGAGAATCACAATAAATAGGATATGTTTTGTGGACCGAGATGGATAGATGTTATTGACTGGTGACATATTCTTTTTGAGTGGATGAGTTCAAAAATTTAATTGGGCCAATTTTAATTTTTCAAGTTCGACTTGGCCTAAATCATTTTCTGCTCTTTGAAAGGGTGGAGAGAAATTGTGATGGTACCTTTAAGGTTTCTTGATGGATGTCTTCGTGGGGGAAAGAAACAGCTCCAAACTATTTCACCTCTTTTTCAGTCCATTGGTTGTTTTATTGTTACGAGTGGAAATTATTAAGTGATCTGATTATAATCCAATTCGCCTGTCCTTTTCTTCCCAATACAAGAAACGGAACCAAATGGAATTGCACAATTACTTTCCCCGAGTAGAGCAGAGGGCAAAATAGGAGTTTGCATTTGGGTTTAGAACGAGGTGTTATGGCTGGAAATATATTTCAGGGGTACGTTAACCTGGAAAACTTAGCCTACGAATGCCTGTGATACAATAAATATCTGAGTTTTTATTTTCCTTGAATGTTGCTCAAAATAAACTTCGCTTTGTAACAAAAAATGGCTAACTTTCTCCAATGTGTGTGCTAAATCTAAGAGCTGAGCCATGCCCAAATTAACACCTTGCCAATAAAAAGAGCGAAGTAATTTTAACCAGGAGGCCGTTTAGCTATTTTTAAGTCCGAGCAATTTCACCGCGCTATTGCAAAAATAAGCTTTTTGGGAGAAGGAGGCTACAGTTTTCAAACCCTTTTAAAGAGCATTTTTTTTACCCCATTAAAAGATTGGTATTGCTTCAAGTTAGGTAAAGGTAAAGGTTCCCCTTGCACGTACGTGCTAGTAATTTCTGGCTCTAGGGGGTGGTGCTCATCTCCGTTACAAAGCCGAAGAAGAGCCAGCGCTGTCCGAAGACGTCTCCGTGGTCATGTGGCCGGCAGGACTAAAGGCCGAAGGCGCACAGAACGCTGTTCCCTTCCAACCAAAGTGGTACAAAATTCAATGAATGATGACTTTTACGTATGGGGAAGCATGTATCAAATATTAGTACAATCCTAAAATTCCCAATTTTTTAGGGAGTGTTTTTATTTATCTGCTGATGTCCTTCTTTAGTTTTAGTTGGTCTCTTGGTGGTGGGGTGTTCTCCAAGGACTGCAAATAACAAGCTTGCATTAAAAGCAGAGGATGGGGGCAGGATGCAAGCCAATGAATCTGACACTGGATCCATGGCTCATCAAACATTGAATGAGATGTTTTCAACTACCGTGCTATAGCAATAACCTTGATAACCAAGGTTTGAGGGGAACAAAAGCAACAGAATGACACAACATAGGAGAACAAATCCATTGGGACAAGGTTCAGAAGTCCATCTGCAATTGAAAGTGGCTAAGGCCACTCCTTTCAAGACAGCAAAACCGACATTTTGGACAGAGAATAGTGCTGGTTTGAAAGAGGGGGGCGGGGCAAAGAGGGCATCTATGTTCAAACTGAACAACCCTTTCTCAACAGAGTGGGGGATACGACCTCATCTATCTCCACTCTACAACACCGCTCCTTTCAGAAGTTCCACCCCCGTTTGCACTGCTCAGGTGACCCTGAGGACACAGATAAACCTCCAAGTGGCCTCAACAACTCTCTAAAAGGATGCAAATGACCAGCTGCCTGAAAGGAGTATAAATCCATCTGTTCCCCACCATCCAGTCACAACGGAAAAAGCTTATTGGATGAGAAGCAAAACCTCTTCAAAGAAAGTCCAGTTGCTTCTTTAAAAAAGCACCCTGAGGACACAGATAAACCTCCAAGTGGCCTCAACGACCCTCTAAAATGATGCAAATGACCAGCTGCCTGAAAGGAGTATAAATCCTTCCATTCCCCACCATCCAGTCAGAGCTGAGGAAGCTTCTTGGGTGAGAAGCAGAACGTCTTTAAAGACAAAACATGAAAGTCCAGTTGCCTCTTGGAAAGAAAAAAAAAGCACCTTTGGGACAAGCATGACCTGGATGAACTGAGAATCCCAATACACAAATAGCAATAGCACTTAGACGTATATACCACTTCACAGTCCTCTCTAAGCAGTTTACAGAGACAGCATCATGCCTCCAACAATCAGGGTCTTTAGAAGGATGGAAGGCTGAGTCAACCTTGAGCTAGACAGGATTGAACTGCCTGCAGTCGGCAGAGTTATCCTGCAATGCTGCATTCTAATGACTGGGAAGGAAGGAAGGAAGGAAGGAAGGAAGGAAGGAAGGAAGGAAGACTCAACCTTGAGCCGGTCAGGATTGAACTGCTGGCAGTGGGCAGAATTAGCCTACACTACTGCATTCTAACTGCTGTGCCACCATGGCTCAAAGATTTTACCCCATGATTAGGCATTTTAGGGATCAGGAGAAAATATCATTTTTTTATCAATTTTACAGGAACCAGGTGATTTCTGGCAGTTAAGAAATCCCAAACTTGGTCATCTGTGCGAAACACAACCACACACTCCTTTGCATAATTATTCTGCCCCGTCAATGGATCTGCTGATCCCTAAATCTTACAGGGCAGCCCTGCCTTTGCGCTGAAGGCAATTTCAGACAGATGACGGACGCCTGTTGCTTTCTGAAGGCTCACTGGAAAGGAAGCAGGTTAGCAATTCTGCTTTGCCTTTGCTAGAGAATCTTGGCTTCTGTTTGCTGGAAGAGAACCAGCTCTCTCTTTTTTTAACAAAAAAAAAAAACCTAATTAAAGAGTCACTTGATAGCATCTTCTTAGCAAATGCTCCCTCGGACAGATAAGATGGCTTGCTTTTTAGGCAATCAGCAGATAATGTCACCCTCTTACTGATGAGCAATTAGAAAACTCTTTGTTGGGCCTCCGAAAGGCAACAAGAGTTGGGTTGCACAATCGTATTTGTCTCCCTGGGATAAAGTAAGCTTAAATGGTGTGCGGACATGCCCCCCCCACACCCCATGGATGGCTTCTGAATAATCATCCCAAGATAACAAGGAATAATCATCCCAAGATCTCCCGTAGCACTTGATCAGATAATGACATACTTTTTATTGCACAGATTAAATCTTAGTCCAAGGGCGATGACCTCACTTGCAGGAAGTCAGATGGATGGTCCTAATTTAGAAGGTATGTGTTCTGACCCACACCCTTTTCCGACAAATCAAACACAATTCAAAAAGAACAGAAACCTTGTAATGGTTTTACAAAATAATAAGCTGTGATAAGCACAAGCCTTGCCAAACTGTGCAAGCCTTGCCAAAAGATAACAGACAAGAAATAATTTGCAAAATAAGAATCTTCAAATACAAACTCAGGATACTGGAATGTCCACGAGGCTGGAGTTTCAAAATGTCTTTGCCTTCTGCAAAGAAGGCTAGCTTTTATCTTCTTGAAGGAGGGGCCGTTACCTTGCAGCCTTACTCCCGAGTCACCTGTGCTGCTGTAGCTGCTCTTTCCTGCAAGCAGCCCTGCATGCACGCGCCCTTGGCACAGGCTCCTCGGGAACCTCCGCATTGCTGCTGCCAGCCCCCACAATCTCTGAAGGCAGCAGTCCACTCCCTAATGGTCCTGGCCCCTCATCTGAGTCCTCACTCTCCTCAGCTGTCCACACCTGCTGCTGGCTAACCACAACAGCATGTCCATCTAGCTCTGGAAGTTGGAGGAGCTGCCAACTGGAAGGGTCTTCTAGAAAGCCCTGAGAGCAGCATTCCCATTGGCAAAGCTCATTCAGGAGAACTTTCCAGGGTTAATGAAGATTCTCCATCATCCAGATCGTCGTTGTCCCAAAGGTGCTTTTTCAAGAGGCAACTGTGTCAGAGTATATTCATGAACTGGAATAGAGCATGGTAACAAGGTCAGCCAATGAATAGGCATAGCAACTAAATCAGCCAATGAGGACTGCTTTGGAAACTGAAACTAGAAGTAGCCTAGGTGTGGCTTTATATTAAGCTCTGCAGCTCTGCAGCCATGTTGAGCTCTGAGTCTGTGTTGAAAATGAAACTGCTCCTCTCCTCTGCTTGCTTGCTGAACTAAAGTGAAACTGGAAGTTCTCTCTTTCTCTCTGTGCTGCTGAAGTTACTTGCAACACGTTTTCTGTCTGAGTTTGCTCCACGTTGGAGAAATCTACAACTGGTTTGTAAAATCTACTTATTATTTTTATAAAGATGTTAAATGAAGCGTCAGCCATCTGTGTTTATTTTTCTGGTGCTGAATTAATGCTGCAAAAACTCTGAACAAACTGGACTTTCTCGTTTTGGACAGAGAGGACCGCTGGTTTCAAAGAGGGGGGGTCAAAGAGGCCATGTATGTCAAAATTGAACAGCCCTCTCTTGACAGAGGAGGAGGGATACGACCAGTAGTGGAATTCAACCAGTGTAACAACTGGTTTGGTGAGCACAAGCATGCCAAATGCTCAGTGTGCACAGACAGTGCATTTGAAAACAGCTTTAAAACTTACCTTACTTTCAGCCCCAGTGAGTAAAACAGCTGAGGCGTGGCAGAGTGGCCTTTGTTTGAAGCCCAGCTGATAGGCGTGGCAGAGTGGATTGCCATGCCTATCAGCTGGGCTTCAAACAAAGGAAATATAGGACAGACTAGTGCAGGGGTGGATGGGCAGGGCCAACTCATCACCGGAACTACTGGTTTGCTCGAACCGGTCCATACCTGCTGAATCCCACCCCCGGATATGACATCCTCTATCTCCAGTCTACAACACCGTCCTTTCAGCAGTTCCAAGAAGGCTCCACACCCATTTGCACTACCCAGGTGACCCTAAGGACACAGACAAACCTCCAAGTGGCCTCAACGGCTCTCTAAAAACAATGCAAATGACCAGCTTGTTTGCAAGGAGTATAAAGCTCCCATTCCCCACCATCCAGTCAGAGCTGGAGAAGCTTCTTGGAGGAGAAGGGAAACGTCTTCAAAGAAAAAACAAGAAAGTCCAGTTGCCTCTTGGGAAAAAAAAAAGCACCTTTGGGACTTCCAGGGCCAATGTTCTTTGCACAAAATACTCCGGTTTCCCTTGGCCAAATCCATCACTCTTGCCCTACCTGTACGCCAGGATCATGGTTAATGCTTAAGGCTTAAAGTGGATGGCAGCAGTCACCTGGTTCTCGTGAGAATGATGAATGTATTTTCTCCCCGATCCTCAAAATGGAGAGGCACTGGTAAATTTGTGGGGCACGGAAGGCCTGTCTCATTAATCTTTGTCCCCAGGTGGATAATGGCTCTCATTAATTCCCACTCATTGGTAAGGTGCACATGTCTGAGATTATTAAAATCAACATTGATATGAAGGAGGAAAAAGGCTAAAAGCTGCACCTTTACATTTATGGCAACAGGCTAAAATGGGACATGGACATTAGAGAGTCTAGCAGGAGTTGGGGGAATCAGCTAAGACCAGGGGTGGGCTGCTACGAGTTCGTACAGGTTCGGGCGGACCCGTTGCTAACATTATGGATGCTTTGGTGAACCGCCAAATCCCACCTCTGGTTGGCCTCACTCACCCAGCCCTGCCCCTCCCAGGCCTCAGCGTTCCAACAAACCTCCCTTCCAATCAGTAAGTTCGAGACCAACATATTTCAAAAGTACCTTTATTAGAATAGTACCTGACACATCTGTGGAATCCCGAATCTAAAAGTTTTCGGGCTTTCCACGATTTCCCAAACTACAAATCCATTCCCCCTTGATCGTCATCCCATCACATGGCCCAATCATATCCATCCAAAAGTAAGATCCTTATTTCATCCTGCGCCAAACTCAATGACCTTGGACTAATAAAAGAATTTTATTTTGTCTGCTTAGAGTTACTTAATTGAAATCACCCCACCCTCCCACTTTCTCATGGCTATGTGGCAGTGTGGAATATGGCTTCCAAAGCGGACACCAGGACTCTCCATGGGGCCCATTTTGGATGTGAGGTAAGTGCAGGGCCCGCATGGAGGCTCAGAGAGGGGAGAAAATGGAGCCCGCTGGAGGCTCAGGAAGGCCGGAAACAGGCTCTTTTCTGGCCTCCGGAGGGCCTCCAGAGCCCAGGGGAGGCCGTTTTTGCCCTCCCAGAGGCTAAAGGAAAGCCTTAGGAGTTTGGGGAGGGCAAAAACACCCCCCACACACACACTGTGGTGCAGGAGGCTACACCCACCATGGCCACGCCCACCCAGCAACCGGGCAGAGAACCCGTTGCTGACATTTTTGAAGCCCACACTTGGCTAAGACAGAAGTATGAAAAATCCTATTTTGTGCATGAAACGTCCCATCTCCGGTTGGCAGACTGGGATGGAATTGAAGGGGCCCTATTAGTCAAAGCAAAAGCCACAGGGCATTTTTCATGAAGGATTTGAATTTGGAGCCTCTAATGATCAAAACGGGGGGTTTTTCACCGAGCTACGATCTTTCTCTACTTGCGAAAGACAGACATTTCTTATTTTCAGAGCAAACTTCCTACAAGTCTGCAGAAGTTCTCAGTCCTCCAGCTCGTGGTTGTCCCAAAGGTGCTTTTTTCAGGAGGCAATTGGACTTTCTGATTTTTCTTAGAAGACATTTTGCTTCTCTTCCAAGAAGCTTCTTCAGCTCTGACAGGATGGTGGGGGACGGAAAGATTGATACTCCTTGCAGACAGCTGGTCATTTGCATCCTTTTAGAGAGCCATTGAGGCCACTTGGAGGTTTGTCTGTGACCTCAGAGTCACCTGAGTGGGGCTCCTGGTTCCTTGGTAGTCTGCAAATTTTCTTCTGGAAATCCATTCCTACTCCCACACCATTCAAAAGGTGTTCATCCCAAATTGTATAGGTAAAAAGTCTGTAGAGATTCTCAGCCATCCAGGTTGTCCCAAAGGTGCTTTTTCAAGAGGCAACTAGACTTTCTTGCTATTCTTTGAAGACGTTTTGCTTCTCATCCAAGAATCTTCTTCAGCTCTGACTGGATGATGGGGAGTGGAAGAATGTATACTCTTTGCAGACAGCTGGTCATTTGCTTCAAAGAAAAAAAAATAAGAAGAAGGTCTAATTGTCTCCTGAAAATGCACTTTTGGGACAACCATGACCTGGAGGACTGAGAATCTCTACAAAATTTTAGCTACACAATTTGGGATGAACACTCTTGGAATGGGATGGGAGTAGGGATGGATTTCCAGAGGAAAAAAATTGCAGACTACAGGAATCATTAGCACTACTCAGGTAATTTTGAGGACACAGATAAACCTCCAAGTGGCCTCAATGACCCTCTAAAAAGGATGCAAATGACCAACTGTCTGCAAGGAATATCAATCCTTCCCTTCCTCACCTTCCAGTCAGAGCTGAAGAAGCTTCTTGGATGAGAAGCAAAATGTCTTCTAAGAAAAAACAAGAAAGTCCAGTTGCCTCCTGAAAAAGCATATTTGGGACAAACTTCTTACAATACTCAAATATTCCATCAACTGCAGAATCAACCCCAGACTTCACGTATCCCTGTGAAATAATGAGGGCCTTCTGTTTACCATCCAGCCATTATGAAGATATTATACCATCCATTAAACTAAATATGTTATTCCACACTTAAAACAACGGATCAATATCCATTAATGTTCACTGAAGACTGGGATCAAAATAAGATTATACAGTAAATGAGGCACAAGCAAACTAATGACCCATTTAATTTGACAGATTTAAAAAAATATTCACCAAAGCAGATAATGTCCTTTAAGGAAAGCAGAAAAATAACTAGCAAGAGTACCAAATTAAGAGGACTGAATTCTACTTCCTATTCTGGTGTAATCTTCTGGTGTAATTTGATTAAATTCTGGTGACAGTCATGCATGCCCGGATCACCACAATTAGAATACATACATACATACATACATACATACATACAGTATATACAAGTCACACTGTTGGCAGGAAATGTCATTACAGCAGAATTATATTTATTTTGGCAACCAACACATTGGTTTAATCCCAATTCAACAATCCGATTATGATCTGTAAAGTCCTGTAGAGCAGTGGTCACCAACCAGTGGGCCGGGGACCACTGATGGTCCATGAGAAATTTTTGGTGGTCCGCAGAGAAATGTTACCCCCAAAGCAATTAATCCAGGATGTGCAGGAACACAAGGCTGCGCCACCCACATGGCCCATGGAAACACAAGGCTTGCGCCACTTGCATTGCAAACAACATGAGGTAGTGAGGGAAGGGGAGAAAGGGTGGAGGGGGAGGACTTGCCCCACTCACTCCAGGTACCTTGCCTGGCCACCGGGCTGCTTCTTTCCACTTCTTTCTTCTTCTGCTTTTGACTGCATGCAAGGAAAGCAGCAAAAGTCTGTCTTTCTCTCCCCCAAACTCCACCAGAAATGAGTCTTTGGGATCCTGCAAGGCATCTTGCTCCAAGAGGCTGCACCAGTGCAACAAGT
This sequence comes from Notechis scutatus, assembly GCF_049901735.1. NCBI lineage: Eukaryota > Metazoa > Chordata > Lepidosauria > Squamata > Elapidae > Notechis > Notechis scutatus. The sequence goes on along the minus strand of NC_142012.1, from coordinate 52,641,572 downwards.
CTCACAAAGACTCATTTCTGGTGGAATTTGGGGAGAGAAAGAAAGACTTCTGCTGCTTTCCTTGCGTGCAGCCAAAAGTCTCTATCTCCCTCCCCATGAGAATGGAGCTGGAGACAGTATCCTGTGATCCCAAATAAAGAATGATTGATTGGTATGAAAACAGGGTAGGGAATTTTCCTGCAGACTTTTTTTTGGGGGGGGGGTCCCAGGGTCTCTGGTCTGCGGGATTTAAAATTAGGAGTTTGTTGGTCCCTGAGGTCCAAAAGGTTGGCGACCCCTGCTGTAGAGTATCACATTGGAATATATCAAGGCTTGTCTTACTAAACATGATTCTACTTTCCTTCTCTGGATCTTTAGACAGGGATGACTCAAGATCCTAAGCACGGGAGGTGAAAAAATATGAAATGGAAGGCAAATTGTCTCTTTTGTGGTCCTTGTATGTTCATCATTGGTACCAGAGGTGGAATTCAGCCGGTTCAGACTGGTTCTAGTGTCCCTGTAGTGAAAATTTTGACTGGTTCAGAGAACCGGCAAATACCACCTCTGTCTGGCTCCGCCCACCCGCTCCTTACCTCTCATCTCTCCTATATTCTGTTGTTTATTAGCTCAGCTGATCCAGGCATGAATTGTGCGTTTGGAGTGCCTCGGCGAAGGTAAGAAACAGGTTTTTGACGGTTATTGTCTCATTTGCACACACGGGAATTGCACATTTGGTGTGCCTCAGCGGAGGTAAGAAACTTTTTGTCGATCTTACACTCATTTATATGTACGCAAAACATGCACGCATAGAACCGTACATAAAACCGGTAGGCAAAAATTTGGAAAGACACCACTGATTGGTACATAATTCATTCCCAAATTCTGTCTTACATCACTCGAGCCCCATTATCTACCTGCATTAAATCTTTCTCTTAGTTGTGCATATGAAAACCATCGGAAAGGAAATTCCTCTCTACTCATTGTTCTCTTGACTTCATTTTAAATTCTCCCCTTTCCTTTATTAATAAATCTCGATCTGTTGTTTCCCATTTCTAACTGCTGCTTTTTTTCCCCCACTATCCCCTGAAATCTTCTGCAAATGATTAGATTAGATTAATAGAGTTGGAAGTGACCTTGTAGGTCATCTAGTCCAACCCCTCCCCTGCCCAAGCAGGAGGCCCTTCACCATTTCTGACAAATGGCAGTCAATGATTTTATGGAACATTACAAATTACAGAGGTACGCCAGGAGGAGGGGAAATAAAGGGGGGAAAGAAGAAAAGACATTGATTTCCTTCCCTTTGGTACAGTAGAATAAGATGATAACATCAAACCTCAACTTTTTATTTTTACATACTAGCCATTTCTATAACAACAAACCTATCTCATCAGTAAAAGCCAAAATCAACGGTTTGGTTTTTTCCACCTCAAGCACAAAGTCCAGAAGTGGTTTCCAAGTAATAGCTGCATTTTGTTTTTCTTTAATCAAAGCAGTTAGTATGTACATAAATTGAGGAATATTGAACAGTAGCCAGGGAAAGCAATTCACCCACAAATTACCCAGGGATTTCTAACAACTTCATATGTCCTTTGCAAAATCTGCAGAAGAATAATATTCTTGTTCTTGTAACTGTCACCCAGCTTTTCAACCGTTAAATCCCTTACTCAGGTGAGGGGCATCTCCGCCAATTAGATCGAAACGGGTGAGCCGACTTTCCTGATAAAAGGTTGAGTGTCACATTCAGATCGGCTTCCTTGTTCGAGAAAGACAGAACGAGGTTTGGTCTTTGGAGAGTTATTAAGACTACCTTTGCCTGTTTATCACAGAGATTTTTCCATCTTGACAGTGTCAAAGAATGCGTTCTACAAACACCAACACGTTAACAGGGGAGACTTCTCAAGTCTGCTGTCAAATCCTGACACCGTGCAGATGTTGGGGAGGGAAAGCAGATGTTGCTAGCAATAAACATGCCTGTCACGAGGGCTGCTGAGAGTTATTGATTAGTAGCCTTAATAACATCTGGAGATGCCTGTTGATTGATTTTTGTCCTGCCATACGCCAGTTGAATTTACATCTGGGATCTGGATTTAGCAAATGAACGGTGCGGTGGCCTAGAGAAGAAGTTCTCGCCTCACAATCAGGAAGCTGTGAGTTTGATCCTAGGTAGAGAATGATGTTTCCCTCTCTGGGCATGTTGAGAATATATGCTGAATATAACTCCGCACTGGCAACAGGAAGTGCATCCGGCCAGGAAATACTCAGCTGCATTCAGTTGCCCAGACTCCACCCCACAAGGGATTATGGGGTCATTAAAAGGAGATGATGATCTGGATTTATGGAATGGGAGAAAGAGAGTCAAGGATCAGGCCCTGGACCCCACGAATTCAGAGGAGGAGGGTAAGTTTGAGTTGGCCAGGAGGCTCCAGGCAAGGACCAAGTTTTCTGGCCAACTGCTCGCCATCTCCGAGAGGTGCTTTTACTTCCATTACTTTCACTTTCCTTCTAAGTTTTCCCCCTCCCCTCCAGACAGAATGGGATGACTCACCACAGCCAACTTCCTGCAGCCAACTCGCCATGACCAACTAGGTATGGCCAACTAGGTATGGCCAACCCAGAGATAAGAACTAATTTACAAGATTCTCCAAACACAAACTAATATGTCCACCAGTTGAGCTTAAGAGCTTCTTTGCTATCTGCAAAGAATGCTTTTCCAAACTTGGCTTTTATCCTCTTGAGGAAGAAGCCATTACCTTGCAGCCTTACTCCTGAGTCACCTGCGCTGCTGTAATTGTTCTCTCCTCTGAGCAATCCTTTGTGCACATGCACTTGGCACAGGCTCCTTGGGAACCTCCTCATCGCTGCTGCCAGCCCCCACAATCTCTGAAGGCAGCAGTCCACTCCCTGATGGTCCTGGCCCTTCATCAGAGTCCTCGCTCTCCTCAGCCATCTGCACCTGCACATGATCTGACCGGAGCTTTTATATATAAGCAGCCAGGACACCTCACTCTCTCGGGCCCCTGATGGTGTGGCCTAGCCTGGTCATGAAACACCTGCAAGAAAGCAACCCGGTGCAGGCAGCATCTAAGGACCATCCGCTCATGACATGCATAATTGCCAAAGAGCCGCAATCATCTCTTTAAACAAGGAGGACAAAAGATCTCATGTTTTTCTGAACACACTTCGAGCTTAGGGGATAAGTAATGGAAACGAGACACATTATCTCTTCTGAAATATAATTTAGTTTCTGCATCGAGCCGCTGAAAGACAGAACCTGTGGTCTTTTAGCAGATAAATGGTTTGCAATTTTTTTCCCAGCACTTGGGCCATTTCCGTTTTTGCATTCTGATTGTTCCAGGAAGCACTTACTGGGTAGATCTTTGCTAAAGTTGTTATACGAAACCAAAACATAATGAATTATTTGATGGGGGAAAGGGAAACGGTAACTGCCGCCTACTTTCCTGTTTTGCAGGATATGTGTGACAGGTGAAATAATGTCCCTGAGCACTGTGTGACTGACTGACACCAATGTTGTGACTTAGTTGCAGGATCCCAGTTGTGTTAGACTGCATGAGACGCAGCAAGACTCTGGGGACATGACACCAAGGAGCAGGTGACCTTGATCCATTCTGAAGACAGATGAGGGAAACAGGAAGGGATGGGACCTTGGAGGTCATCTAGTCCAACCCCCTGCTCAGGCGGGAAACCCTATTCCATTTGAGACAAAGGGTTATCCAATCTCTTCTTAAAAACAGTGTTGAAGCATCCACAACTTCTGGAGGCAAGTTGTTCCACTGATTAATTGTTCTCATTGTTAGGAAATTTCTCCTTAGTTCCAGGTTGCTTCTTTCCTTGATGAGTTTCTGTTATGAACTAACAAAAACTATTTAATAAAACTTATCAACCTAATGATAAGCAGGCTTGTAATCCTGCACCTTTGATTGGCCCTTGGATAGCGAACAGGGATTGGTCCTTACGGAGCAACCTGATTGGCTATTAGTTTAACATCTCTCATTGGGCAAAAGTTAAGCATTTGGACACAAGTCATTGGTTAACAGGTCAGCAGCCAGCTCTATAAAAGGGCTGCTGCTGCCCAAGGTTTTTTGGCTCTGTTCTTAATCCTTAATAAAGAGTTGAAGTTCACTAGTTCTCTGACTCGTCTCCGTTCCTTACACCCATGCCCAGAATATAACAGTTTCCATCCATTGCTTCTTCTCCTGCCTTCAAGTGCTTTGGAGAATAGCTTAACCCTTTCTTCTTTGTGGCAACCCTTGATATATCGTATCATCCCTTAGTCCTTCTTTTCATCAAAGTAGACATACCCATTCCAGCAGCCATTCTTCATATGTTTTATCCTCCAGTCCCCTAATCCTCTTTATTGCTCTTCTCTGCATTCTTTCTAGAGTCTCAACGTCTTTTTTATAAAGCGGTGACCAAACCTGGATGCATTATTCCAAGTGTGGCCTTATAGAGTGGTATTAACACTTCACGTGATCTTGATTCTGTGACGGATGTATTGGGGAAACTGTCTGCAATAAATTGCCTCCAAAGTATATCATGCAATCCATTCTGCATCTCCTACCCCATACCTTTAAAAAAATTCTACAATGGACACAGGCCAGAGCCAAGAGTTGAATCCCTTTGATTGTGTCCCTTGTGAAATAAAGTGACATTTTGTCCCAATCCCCCCCCCCCCGAGAGTATTTTCTTTCAAAATCCCTTTTCCCTGTTTTCTTGTCCTGGTGACATTTCTACAGCTTTCGTGCATTTGCAAGGTATGATCAGGGGTGGGATTCTACCAATTCGCACCTATTCGCTAGAACAGGTTGTTAACATTCTAAGCAGTTTGAAGAATCAGTTGTTACAAGAAATTACTGGCCTAATCCTGTCAGGAAGGAAACATTCTGGTGTTGCTTACAGAAACTGCCTCTCCATTAACCCTTATTACATTCTTGGCAGGACTAGACTTCCTGTCTCAGGAACCTCTCTGGAGTTTTTTTCCCCTCCTTTGCTGGTACTTTGTTTGTGTGGAGTGACCATTCAAAGTTACAATGGCACTGAAAAAAGTGACTTATGACCATTTTTCACACTTACAACTATTGCAGCATCCCCACAGTCATGAGAGGCCAGGTGAGGAGATGCGTGCCTCAATGTGAGTGATATTGAGTTGGCCACATCCAGCCAATCACATAACCATCAAGCCATGTCCACCCAGTCACATGACCACCAAGCCATGCCCACCACCTAAGCCACGTCCACAGAACTGGTTGTTAAAAAATTTTGAATCCCACCCCTGCGTATGATGTCTTTGCAAATAGAGGACCACTCATTTTTCTGCTGGAGAAAAAGCATACACCATTTGCATAAGCAAGGAAAGTCAAGCTGGACCATTTTTATTAATAGATACTGTGAACCAGCCAAGAAAGGATTAAGATCGGCTTTGTCGCTAAAATCTTCCGGTGAACTTGGCAAGCCTCCAGTTGGGAGGAAGCCAAAAACTGGGAAATAAAAACAAGAAAGGACAATCCTTTGGATTGGTGCATGTTGGCAGGCAGAAAATTGAACTAGGGGAAAAGAATCGCAGGGAATTAACCAGGGGTGGGCTTCAAAAAAAAATTAGCAACCGGTTCTCTGCCTGGTAACTTCCAGGAACCCGGTTTTTTGGCCTCCCCAAGCTTCCATACGGGCCCTGCACTTACCTGCGATCCAAAATGGGCTGCAAGGAGACCTCCTGAGAGGGGAGGGGTGGGTGGGTGGGGCCAGCCAGGGGTGCGATTTGCTGGTTCACCGAACCGGCCATAAAATTAACCACCGGTTCGCTCAAACTGGTGCGAACCGGTAGCAGCCCACCTTTGGAATTAACTGAAGCCCCGAATGACATTTCTATTTGTTGTCCCAACAAGGTCGAATGTCTCACATCTGCTATTCCTTCCTCAGTTATGTGCCACATGCTTTTTTTTTTGTTTTGCTCGCTTTAATGCAGAAAAAGGCAGTACGCTGATATTATGCTGCATTTTCAAAGACCGTCTGAGCAACCATTAAACCCAGAAGGTCACCCAGGGTGGAGCCTGCTAAAAAAATTCATTTCCATGGCAATACAAGTCGTGCTCGCCTTATGACAACTGAGTTCAAATGGAAACTCATCAAGGAAAGAAGCAACCTGGAACTAAGGAGAAATTTCTGTTGCTAAGTGAGACAGGGGTTAAGTGACTTTGGCCTCATTTTAAGACCTTTCTGGCTACAGTTGTTAAGCCGTGTTGGTCTGGTGTTAGCCTTGGAGTTAAATCTATGCTGATCTGGTTGCTGATTCCTGGTAAAGAAATACTGAAGTCTTTTTTTGTTCTCTTTTGGGCTGGTTGATTATCTCTTCTGCATAGTCTATAAATTGTGTTTGAGACCCCTGGTCTATAGTCTATGTTTTTCATGTATCCGTGTCTATTGATGGCGAATTTGTCAGAGTGCCAGGCTTCTAGAAATTCCCTGATGTTTCTGGACTTGGCCTGGTCTAGGATTGTCCCATTTTCCTATGGTTAAGTCTGTCTAGATATTGTGAAATTAAAGAATTTTTGTCATGCTTTCTGATTCCCTAAACAAACTGTTGTATAGTCAAGGGCAAAGAAAAAGGAAAGCAGAAGAGAAAGGGAAAAGATTTGGATTGGTACATAAATCACAGTTAGAATTTATCCACTGTAATGCTTCAGTTTCAATTATGTAGTTACAGGGGTGGGATTCAGCCGGTACGGACCAGTTCGGGTGAACCAGTAGTTCCGGTGATTAGTATGCCCTCCCACTCACCCCTGCCCTAATCTGTCCTATATTTCCATGTTTTGCAGCCCAACTAATTTGTGCGGCACACAGTGAATTGCTGCGCATAAGCTGTTTTACTTACCAGGGCTGCAGCAGAAGGGAAGTTTTAGAGCTGAAAATATGTGGTTTTCAAACGCTGCCTGCACGCGCTCACCAAACTGGTTGTTACACTGGTTGAACTGTGTAGTTATGACTAAACCTTGTTCTGACATCTTTAATGAGATGTGACATAAGCATGAGACAGTTCCGATTTGTTTGATTTAGAGGGGGATATTTCAGATATTGGTTATTTGATTCCACAACTGCATGGGGTATTTTGTGTATAAAATTTATAGACTTCCTAGGGCAATGTTTATTGAATCAGTCAAAACTGCAAAATTGTGTTCCTAAACATGTAGATTGAACTCGCGAAATAAAACAGGCTACAAAATCTCAGGACTTGAAAATATTTCCACACTCGTGTCACCAAGGAATTCTTCCAACGGTGATGTACAGATTTAAATTATCGAAGAAACAACTGTGTGGCAAACAAAGGTGTGAAACAGTCAAATTAAGAAAACAAATTGTCTGCATATTTTTTTAAAAATTCAATAACAGCGATATTTCACTTTTCTCTACAAATTCTTAATTTATAATAAAACCTGATTTGCTAGATTGTTTTGTGTCACCCTGATGTATTATTATTCATACATTGAGAAATGTATGTTGATGGCTGTTTCTTATTAGGGATAATTTAGTATCATACACTAATTTACTATCAAGTCTCAGAAATACTATTTTCTTTGCCGGATAAGAATTGTGCAACCATGGTGAGATTTTAACACAGCTATTCTGAATGTTGTCTTTTTTCCTAACTTGGTGAAATTCTCTTGAACATTTTAATTAAAGCTCAAACTCATAGCATTATTCATTTGGTCTATAACGTGTTATTTACGTTAGCAAAATAAATGAATCATGAGGACCTTGAGTAAAATCTTAAAATGTTATTTGAAGGTTCAAACGGCAATCAATCAATCAGGAAAGTTTAACAATAGGCCCCTTTAAACCAATGGATTAAGAGCATGTTTATTTTTAATTTTTCCAACATCGCTGATTAACATGAAAACAGAAGATTTTCAGATCATCAAACCAGTTTCACAATCCGCTGATAATTTTTTTGCATTTCACAGAAATAACCCTGGCAAACATTAATTAGATGAACGTCATTTAACATGATCATTTAACAATATAAGGCATATTTACACCATCCTCACAAAACAAACACACAGCCATACACAAATCCTCATAGTTCAATTCCAAAGGCATTTTACAAGTTATAATCTTGGCAACGAACAAAATGTTTATCCCAGAAGCACGCAACCTTTTGTTCCCTCATGTGAGCCACTTGTCCCTATTGGGCTCATGCAAAATGGAAGCTTCCTTCATTGTGCTAATTTTTAAAAATGTGTTTGTGCCAAATACTATCCCGTATCTCTAGACCACAGTTGGGGGAAGCATGGTCCCTTTTTGACTTGTGGACTTCAACTCCCAGAATTCTTGAGGACGCCAGTTTAATATGAAAGGTTCTAAGGCAGAGGTGGGGGAACAATGGCCCCTTGATGACTTGTGGACTTCAACTCCCAGAATTCCTGACCTGGACATTTTAATATGTAAGACTCAGGTTCTAAGGCAGAGATAGGGAATGATGGCCCCTTGTTGACTTTTGGACTTCAACTCCCAGAATTCCTGAGGCCGCCATTTTAATATGAAAGATTCTAAGGCAGAGTCGGGGAACTGGCTCGGGAATTGTGGGAGCTGAAGTCCACAAGTCATAAAAGGGCCATTGTTCCCCATGCTGGCTTGGGAATTCTGGGAGTTGAAGTCCACAAGTCATAAAAGGGCCATCGTTCCCCATGCTGGCTTGGGAATTCTGGGAGTTGAAGTCCACAAGTCATAAAAGGGCGATTCTGGCTCTGGAATTCTGGGAGTTGAAGTCCACAAGTCATAAAAGGGCCATTGGTTACCATGCTGGCTTGGGAATTCTGGGAGTTGAAGTCCACAAGTCATAAAAGGGCCATTGTTCCCCACCCCTGCCTTAGACCCATCGTTTTGTGCTGTGGAACTTTATATCACTGCTGTAACATATATAAAATGGTGAGCGACCAGATGATATATTTATTCCATGGATGAGAAGGCTTAAACCCCCAAATGTCTTGACCATGCATTTGTTAACTATTATAAAAGGATCTAGGTTTTATTTTCATTAATCCTATCCTTTAAAAAAAGAAAGAAAGAAAGAAAGAGTCAACTCATGTCCTATCCAGTTCACAGAAAGAAAGAAGCCGCAGAAGTCCAAGGAGAAGACCAACAAGTAAACCAGCAATGGAACAGATACCTAATGCACCATGGACATGAGATGCAATATCGAAAAACTATAGCCCATATTTTTGCAACAGTTCAGATTGCCACGGACGTTTCCTTTCTGGGAAATCGTCGGGGATGTGAATATTTTTAAACTCCTGAATACATTTTTTCATCTCTTCTTCAACGCTGAGCTTCTCCGAGACCTTTTTCTTGGAAAGGTTTGTTTCTCTGGACTTACTCATCAGAGTCTGGAAAAGTTCGCTGTTTCGACGTTTGTCTGGCGGGGGCATTTTCTGGACCGGAGCCTTCTTCGATGGGCGATCCAATGTCAGGGTATTGGACTCGTGGCTCGTGGGCTGCTGAGCGCTAGTCGCATTCTCTTGAGGCGTGCTCGCTTCGGAATGGCTCTCGCAACTGGAAGTGGACAATTCATTGCAGGACGTTCCGCTCTCGCTTCCTTTGTCCGTCACCTTTTCGTGTTTGCGATCTTCATGCTCTTGTTTGGGAGACACCGTTCTCTGTGGTGGTCCTAGTAAACATAAAGAGTTCAGATTATTAGGGGACAACAGCCAATCTGCAAACATGTTCAATGTCCTGTAAGTTCAATTACAAACACACACACACACACACACACACACACATACACACAACTACAAAAGATCAGTTGGAGGTCTGGGAATGTGTCCAAGAAAATCGTTCTCCATCTGGCTGAGTTTGGAGCACTCCTTTGGAGTGTCAAATGACCCTGGCAGAGTCTTCTGAAGCAGTGCAGAGGCCATGATGAACTTCCAAATTTGGATGTTCAGAGCCTTTGTCACTAGAATAATATTTTATTTTCCAGGCTTGCCTAGGGTTTCAGTCAAGGATCATTCCTAACCACAACCATATTTTATTTTCAAAACCACTTTATATGTCTCAGTCAGAGGTGGGCTACCGCCTGTTTACAACGGTTCGGGTGTACCGGTTGTTATGATTCTGCACAGTTCGGCGAACCGGCAAATGCCACTACTGGCCAGTTGATATAAACCCCCTTTTTAACTGGGATGTCTGCTCCTACAATTATCTACATTCTTCAGACCCCAGTAACTACCGGTAATGCCATAATATGATTGACTCTAGGGAGACCAAAAGCCAACACAGTTGTAAGCTGCATAAACAAGAGGGATAGAATCAAGATCACATGAGGTGTTAATACCACTTTATAATGCCTTGGTAGGGCCATACTTGGAATACTGCATCCCGTTTTGGTCGCGCTATGATATAAAAAAGATGTTGAGACTCTGGAAAGAGTGCAGAGAAAAGCAACAAAGAAGATTAGGGGACTGGAGACTAAGACATATGAAGAACAGTTGTAGGAATTGGGTATGTCTACTCTGATGAAAAGAAGGACTAGGGGAGTCATGGTAGCAGTGTTCCAATATCTCAGGGGCTGCCCCAAAGAAGAGGGAGTCAGGCTATTCTCCAAAGCACCTGAGGGAAGAAAAAGAAGCAGTCAAGGGGAAAAGCAGCCTAGAATTAAGGAGAAATTTCCTGACAGTTAGAACAATTAATCAGTGGAACTGCTTGCTTCCAGAAGTTGTAAATACTCCAACACTGGAAGTTTTAAAGAAGAGATTGCATAACCATTTGTCTGAAATGGTGTAGGGTTTCCTGCCTAAGCAGGGGGCTGGACTAGAAGACCTCCAAGGTCCCTTCCAACTCTGTTATTCTATTTTCTATTATATGGAAGTGACAATGCCTACTTGGTCTCTTAAACAGGTGCCATACGTGGCACATTATATACAATCTACATCCCAATTTCTGATTGGAATGGTTGATAAGTATTTGGCAGATGGAACTAGCCAATGTTTTTTAATTATGATTTTTTCCCCCTGCTGTAAACAGGAAGAAAACATCTCTTTTCTCACACCATCAAACCTAGGAGTTGATGGATGATCAGAGCAGGCTGGAGTGCATAGACATTTCCCAAAATTGAACCACAAAATGTGTATTTTATTGTTCTATAGATTATAACGCTGGCATCTTTCTTGGTTCACATCCATCTACCACCAGAAATGTTGCTATGACCACAGAGAACCAACAAGAAGGGTTGTTGGGTAAATCTAGCTTAATCAAAAGAAAGGAATAGGAGCGACATGATAACAGTCTTCCAGTATTTGAGTGGTCGTGATAAAGAAGAGAGAGTCAACCTATCTTCCAAAGCAGGGGTCTCCAACCTTGGGAAATTTAAGACTTGTGGACTTCAACTTCCAGAATTCCTCAACCAGCTGTGCTGACTGAGGAATTCTGGGAGTTGAAGTCCACAAGGTTTTAAAGTTCCCAAGGTTGGAGTCCCCTGCTCCAAAGCACCAAAAGGCAGGACAAGAAGCAACAGATAGAAACTAATCAAGGAGAGAAGCAACCAAGAACTAAGGAGCAATTTCCTGACAGTAAGATAAATTCATCAGTGGAACAACTTGCCTCCAGAAGTTGTAGGCACTCCAACACTGGAGGTTTTCAAGAAGAGTTTGGACAGCCCCTTTGTCTGCAATGGTGTAGGGCCTTGATGGTGAACCTATGGCATGTGTGCCACAGGTGGCATGCAGAGCCATTTGTGCTGGCACACAAGCTACAGGCAAACTTATCTCACTGCGCATTATTTCCGGAAAAACAGGAAGTGACAAAACGGGGCTAGTTTTCGACCTACAAAGCTTGCAGAAGCCTGCAGAAGCCTTCCTCAAGCCTTTGGGAGGCCGATAAAGGCCTCAAACCAGCTGAAAATCAGCTGTGAGGTGCAGTGCAGGTAATGGGGGGGATTGCACGCGCATGCATAGGGGGTATGGGGGGCACATTGCCTTCTGGGTGCTGGCACACAAGCACAAGCATGCAAGCGCACGCACAATTTTTGGCACAGGAGCCCAAAAAGGCTAGCCATCACCGGTATAGGGATTCCTGCCTGAGCAGGGGGGGCTGGACTAGAAGACCTCCAAGGCCCCTTCCAACTCAGTGCTGTTCTGTTATTCTGCAGAATTCTTCTGCTAATCAAAACAGATTGCACTGTGATTGCGACGACTCATCCAAGGCAAATATGCCCAAAAGATAAGAAGCAGTAACTGCTTTTGCTGCAATTTTTTTTAAAAAAAGGCAGCTCTAATTCACTTTGGCTTTCCCGCCCCCCCTTTCCTCCCACTTGGATAAGCACCATGAAAGCCTAGCCTACAGCAAAAATAAAATTAACTTCCCAGATCACTACCAAGAGACCGACAGGGCACTTACTACCCACCGTACGGCTCAATTGCAGAATTATAAGCAGCCATTTGGACTTAATGGCATTTCATTCAGGAAAACATTCCTTCTTTCAAAACCACCGAGTTTCGGTTTTAACCACGACAAGCACCATAAAACAATGGAAGGAGTCCTGAAATGTGATAGATAAGACAATCCATCTGGTCTTCGTTTCCCATAAAACATCCAGGGTTACATTTGTGTTGTTTCAATGGGGAAATCCAGGAAAAAAGAACCAGAAGCAATTAAAAATATTGGTGAGGATAACAGGGGCGGGATTAAATTTTTTTAGCAAAGGGTTCTCTGCACGATTGCTGGGTGGGTATGGCCATGGCGGGCGTGGCCTAGTTGGACTCCTGCACCATGGTGGTGAGGGGCGTTTTTGCCCTCCCTGGGCTCCGGAAGCTTTGCTCGAGCCTCCGGAGGATAAAAATGGCCTCCCGGGCTCCGGAGGCTTTTCTTGAGCCTCTGGAGGACAAAAATGGCCTCCCCGGGCTCCGGAGGCTTTTCTTGAGCCTCTGGAGGATAAAAATGGCCTCCCGGGCTCCGGAGGCTTTTCTTGAGCCTCTGGAGGACAAAAATGGCCTCCCGGGCTCCGGAGGCTTTTCTTGAGCCTCTGGAGGACAAAAATGGCCTCCCCGGGCTCCGGAGGCTTTTCTTGAGCCTCTGGAGGACAAAAATGGTCCCTCCGGGCTCCAGAGGCTCTGTGGAGGCTGGAAAAGGGCCTGTTCCCAGTCTTTCAGAACTTCCTGGAGGCCTATTTTTCACCCTCCCTGAGCCTCCGTGCAGGCCCTGTACTTGGCATCCAGAACAGGCTGTGTGGAGACTCCTGGGAGTGGAGGGGCAGGGTGGGAGGGGACAGCTGGTCATCGGGACTATTGGTTCGCCGAACCAGACATAAAATTAACATCCAGTTCACTCGAACCAGTCCAAACCGGCTGAATCCCACCTCTGGTGAGGAAGCACCATCCAGACAGCTCCATTCATAAGTTCACATTGTTATTAAAGTTTCACTATACCAAACCAGCAGCCTACAGATAGCCCTTGACTTACAACGGTTCATTGGAAGTTACAATGGCACTGAAAAATGTGACTAAGGGCCTTTTTTTCCACACTTATGATCGGGTCAAGAAAAGACGTAAAATGGGGCAAATTTCTCACGTAGCAACATAAATGTTGGTCCCAATTGTGCTCGTAAATTGAAGACTACCTCTATTCCTGCTGCTAATTCAGGAAACCAGCCCATATGAAGAATAATGCTCTGTTTTTCAACTTTGAGAAGGAAATGAAGCATGTTCCAAGCCATATACCTCAATCTTAGCAACTATTTGGACTTCAACTCCCAGAATTCTGTCGGCTGCAGAATTCTGGGTGTTGAAGTCCACCACACAGCTTCAAGGCACCACGGTCGAGAAACGCCCTTCTAAAAACTGATTATGTTGAAAATAACTGAGGAGAGGTCAAGAGTACAATTTTGCTTAGGATCTCCAGACCCCAAAAGATAATTTGAATAGATAAATTACTCACTACAGGACTACAGGAACCAGGAGCACTACTCAGGTAATCCTGAGGACACAAATAAACCTCCGAATGGCCTCAACAACTCTCTTAAAAGGATGCAAATGACCAGCTTGTCTGCAAGGAATATAAATCCTTCCATTCCCCACTATCCTGTCAGAACTGAAAAAGCTTCTTGGAATGAGAAGTAAAACATCTTCAAAGAGGAAAAATAAGAAAAAGCATCTCCTGAAAAAGAAACTTTGGGACAACAGTGACCTGGATGACTGAGAATCTCTGCAGACATTTACAAATAACTCAAGCACTTGGAGAAAATAATGTGAAGGGACACATATATAAGCCTCAGGTGCGACTCCCAAATGGAATGGCCTGATCTATGAGTCTGTGTCTCAACAATGAAACGCCAGAGCTGTGGGTTAATCTAGCAAATACATCTTAATATTCTCTACAACTTTCTGGAGACTCCATTAAAAAAAGTCTTGGTATAAACGACTCCACTTTTCTCCTCTCCTATGTTATAATAAAGATTGCCTGCTTAACCATTTCAAGGAGTTAATTTCATTAGATGTGAAAGAATTAGTGGCCCTGTCTAACTCAGACAGTTGACCCTACTTCCACTTTAATCAATGTTTGTATTTTTATCCAGCCCAGGAAGATTATGTTTTATTAGCTTTCAGCAAAAGCTGTTGCTACCATCAGCAAAAGTCAATGCAGCTTCTTTAAACTCTAATAAACACAGAAAGAGCCTACTAATAATCATTTAAGGTTCCAGTTCTCAGGCCTGGATCTATCCAACAGCAGACCACTCTGAATTATTTTGGATATCCTGAATCGGGGGTGTCAAACTCAATTTCATTGAGGACTGTTTAAAAGGACAAACTGCAATGGCCCAGTGCTGGAAGCAAAGCGTGAAAATATTTCTAATTTGTCAGTTCTTATCTGAGTCTTGGCGTCCTTCCCAGTGTGTGTATTTTGATATCTGTGGATGTCTTCAAGCCCTTATCCTGCCTTGTGTCATTAATTGCTTCAGTGTGGTTTGTGTTGTTTTTTCCTCGGGGAGCCAGGTTGGCGTGGTTGATCTTGGGGAGCCGGGCTGGTGTGGCTGACTGGGTGGGTGTGGCTGACTGGGTGGGGATGGCCAGCTTGACACCATTCGTTGGGTGTGGCCAACTGGTTGGGCATGGCTGACTGGGTAGGATGGACACCTTGACGCCACTCCCAAAACTCCTGGCATGTTTCCTCTTCGCATTGGGTATGTGATGACCCAGGGTGGGATACAAAAGCAACAAAGTCACAAAAACAGGTGAAGTCCCTTTAGTTCCTTCAACTTGACTTCAAAGGTCCAATTATCATTGACTGGAGAAAAAACTCCCCCACAAACAGTTGCGAAAAGGAAGAACTTCTGTTCAAACTCAAAATATATATAAATTATAAATAGGATAAAACAACACAAACCACACTGAAGCAATTAATGACACAAGGCAGGATAAGAGCTTGAAGACGTCCACAGATATCGAAATACACACACTGGGAAGGATCCCAAGACTCAGATAAGAACTGACAAGAAATATTTTCACGCTTTGCTTCCAGCACTGGGCCATTGCAGTTTGTCCTTTTAAACAGTCCTCAATGAAATTGAGTTTGACACCCCGATTCAGGATATCCAAAATAATTCAGAGTGGTCTGCTGATCTATGAGTCCTTTTAAACAGTCCTCACAGCTGCAGCCTGTGAAGGGGATCAAGGCCCTTTCCTCCCCCGTAAACCACGCCATTTATGTTTCTCCCTTATCCGCTCCTCCCTGTGTGCCCTAGGATGAAGAGGGGATGGGCCTGGGTCTTCCTCTGAATGCCCAGCCAGCCTGTGCCCTTCCCCAGTTTCCTCCACAACCTCCGGAGCCATATTCCCACTCCCTGTCAGCTGTTCCTCCTCTCCCTTGGAGTCATATTCTAACAGGGGCATGACAGGGTAGACTGGGCCAAAGCAACGCGGGTTGGCCCCTTACATTTTCCACAACAGCCCCACGGGCCAGATCCGAACACATCACGGGCCGGATTTGACACCCCTGTCCTAAACAAGTGACACCAATTATTATCTACCATGTTTTTACATTGCTTAAAAGGAATTCTTTGGGCAGCACACAGTTAAAAACTGAATACAGGGTAGTCTTGTAAGTCAAGCAAAACCTGTATTGCCATGGAAATGATTTTTAGCAGGCTCTACCCTGGGTGACCTTCTGTGTTTAAGGCGAGGGGCTGCAATCATTTCTCAAGACTATGCAAAAGAGACCATCAACCAGCCCAAAAGAAAAGAAAAAGGCTCCAGGGTTTCTCTATCAGGAATCAGCATCCAGTTCAGCATAGATCAGTGCAGTGGTGGAATTCTACTGGTTCAGTCCGGTTCTGCTGAGCTGGTAGAGGCAATGACCAGCAGAGACTGAACTGGTTCTCCCCGCCACTCTGCTTTTGGGCCCGCCCACCTGCCTGGGCTCCCATACTCACCGTTATCCCCTGCTTTTGAAGCACAGCTGCTTTGCGCGGCATAGCAGAGTGCCGCGCAGCAGCTGCTGAAGTGACCAAGAGAGTGCAAGTTTGCAGGTGGTGAGTCAGAACACCTCTGCACCTGCGCAAACGCCTTTGCACCTGTGCAAAGTGCACATTTGGCATGCGTGAGCACACCCACCAAGCCAAGTCCACTGAACCAGTAGTAAAAATGTTTGAATCACACCACTGGATCTATGCCAAGGTTGTGATGACCCAGGGCGTGGCACAAAGGCAACCCAATCAGATAATCAATAAGAGTCCCTTTATTAGTACCAACTTTGCCCCCAGTGTTGTGATTACCTTCTGGGCTGGAGATAAACTCTCCCAGGAACAGGCTTTGGCTGCAGAGAATCAAGTCGAAAATGTGGTCAACACAAACTGTAACTGTAATCCAATCAAGCCAAAATGAGGTCATTAGTCCAGCAGGTCAGGAGAAGGAATTCCAGACATGAAAGCATGGCAGTCATTCAACACAGTTGGGAGGATGCCAGGAACGCAGATTACGAAAGTCAACACAAGATAAACTCACATTTGTTCCCAGCAGACATCGCACTCAGCATGCATCTCTTTTAAACTCTCTTCCCAAGTGTGGCCAATGAAGGGAATCAGGGCCCTTTCCTCCCCCGTAAGCCACCCAACCCACATTGCTCTCTTCTCCGTTCCTCCCTACATGCCCTAGGATGCAGAGGGGGTAGGTTTGGGTCTTCCTCTGAACTCCCTCTCCCTTGTTCTACCTCTCCCTGCTCTGCCCAGCCAGACTTTGCCCTTCCCCAGTTTCCTCCACAGCCAATGGAGCCCCTGTTGGCTGTTCATCTTCCTCTTTGGATTCAGATTCCGACAAGCGCATGACAAAGGTTAACATCAGACCAACAATCAAGTCAACGACACCCCAATCAAGAAACTGCCAAAGAAGCCAACAGTCAATAACCTAACCAACAAATCTCTAAGACCCACAGGGCAAGCCACTAGAATGTAAACTGACAGTACACTGCATTCATTAACACTGATGACATTACATAGTTGGGTACTGAAACATCTGCAAGAAAACAAGCAAACTGAGAGAGCACCAAGGACCCCTCGGATAATGAAGCGTCGACGTAATGTGATTCTATCAACCAGTCACAGTTAGTTTTTCTATTTTAAATGATAACACGCAGCGAATTTCATCCCATTGCCCCCCCCAATCCTCTCCCACTTATTAAAACCAAAATTCATAGCCCGTTTTATCACGCCCTCCTCAACGTTCCAATACTACAGTTCCAATACTACAGTTCCAATACTAATAAAAGCTTGTACATTTTCGCAATTACATATTCATCATTTGTACATAATTCATTCCCAAATTCTGTCTTACATTGCTCGAGCCCCATTATCCCTTTATCCATATTAACTCTTTCTCTTAATTGTGCATATGAAAACCATCAGAAAGGATATTCCTCTCTAGGCATTGTTCTCTTGGTTTCATCTTAAGTTCTCCCGCTTCCTTGATTAATAAATCTTGATCTGTTGCCTGTTTCTATCTGCTGTATTTTGTTTTGTTTTGTTTTTCCCCTATCCCCTGAAATTCTCTTCCAATGGTTTGATACAAACATTAAAAAGCAGCAGGAGATGGAAGGAAATAAAAGAGAGCCCTGGAACAACCTGTAGAATAATCCACTAGTATCAGAAAGATTCTGGGTTGGAAACAGGCAGAAGAGGCCTCCATCCTGCAATGGCTAAGATGATGGAGGAGGAGGAGGAGGTCCTTGGTGCTCTCTGAGCTTGGTGGTTTTCTTGCAGACATTTCATGACCCAACTAGATAACTTTATCAGTGCTAGAAGGGAATGGGGATTATGGAGGAGGAGGAGGAGGAATACATATACATATACATATATAAGATAAGATAAATTTATTGTCATTGTACTCAGAACCTGAGAACAACGAAATAAGGTGCTCTTTCACAACATACAGCTGAACAACACCAAAAGACATATACAAATAACAATGTAAAACAAATTAAAACAATTAACAGTTAAAAACTATACAACCAGGATATATATATGTTAAGACCACCAGATTCATAACTCTGCATTTAACCTGATCACAGCACTTGGGTAGAAGCTATGTTTAAATCTACTTGTCCTGGCTTTCAGCACTCTATATCGTCTTCCTGATGGTAGGATCTCAAACAACGAGTGGCCTGGATGTGAAGGGTCTCTCAAGATCTTTTGTGTCTTCCTTCTACATCCCATGTTATACAAATCCTCCAATGAGGGAAGAGGACATCCGCTGATCCTTTGTGCCCTTTTTATCACTCTTTGGAGTGCCCTTTTCTCCGCCTCTGTACAACTCCTAAACCACACACAGAGGCAATAGGATAAAATGCTCTCTATAGAGCTTCGATAAAAGGCAAGCAACAGACTCTCTGGCAGTTGTTGTGATCTTAAAAGTCTTAAAAATACAGTCGTTGATGAGCCTTTTTTCTAGGGCTAAAGTATTTGCCCCCCATGTTAGATCTTGTTTCAGGGTGATACCTAGAAACTTACATTCTGCCACCTGTTCTACCAAACCACCATCGATGTACAACGGCTGGATATCCGAACTGCTCTTCCTGTAATCCACTATGAATTCCTTTGTCTTATTTATATTAAAGATAAGATTGTTTACTTTGCACCAGAGGACAACTGGTGAACCTCATCCCTGTATCATCATTATCAGAATGAGCCCCACCGAACTTGTCGGCTTCGCGACGGCAGGGATTTCCCTGCCGCACCTCCGACCCAGCCGGACGAGCTAGGCCCTGCAGGGCAGCTGAACTGGTGAGAACCTTTTCCCAGGGCGTCAGCGGCGGCCGTAATGGCGCCACAAAGAAGCTGGCAGCGGGTAAGAATGCGAGGAGGAAGTGGAGAAAGTGATTGAGAGGAGAAAGTTTTTCTTGGCTCCTAGGACTCTAAGACATATTTAATAAAATTCCTGAAAAGTATGACTTTCTGAATAATACCTGCCAGAAGAGGAAAAAGCGGCTGTTGAAGGTGCTGAAAGGATAGCTTTCCTCTTTTCCTACGGAATAAATAACTGGATATTAAGAAACCTATTTTTTTAGGTGGAAATTGGTTTTAAGCGATGAGTGGGAAGAGAGAGGATTAAAAAGAAAATATTTGTATGCTAAGATTTGTTGGAGCAGATGCCTTAAGGATTTGAAGACTAGAATATACTGTAACAAGACTTTAAACAGATTTGGACTTTCTTTCTCTTTGATTGATATCACCCCAGAAGGAGAAAGTGAGAACTCTGCCTTGGTTTGGACTGATTGATAACTTTGGGACTGTTTTATCTTTTTTATTTTCTTTTGAATATTCTGGTTGTTGTAAGAAGAAAGAAGGAGAAAGAAAAGAAAAGATTTATAATGGCTCTTTCTGTTGAGGAACTAAGAATGGTGTGGAAGAAGCTTTCCTTTCTTAGAAATGGCGCTACTAATTATCAACAAAAATTACAACAGAATTGGTTTTAAAACTTAATAATAGGAGGGGTTTAGAATATTGTTTTAATTAAAGAGTTTAATAAAATTATGGTATTGATGTTATTATGAAATTTTTATTATAGTATTTCTTTTTAATATTTGGATTTATTCTCTAATTATGCACTTAATTGTGTTGGATGTATTAGTTAGACAGAATGTACCAAGCAAAATCTGATTGGGTATTAGATATTATTTTAAAGATTAATTTGATTAACTTAGGGGGAGATAGAAAGGCATCATACTCTGATTAATGATTTCAGGAGAAACTGATTTTCTTTTTTTTCATAAGGGATGAGACAAAGGGATGATAAAAATGGACAAAAGATACAAATATAATGATTTAAACTAAGATGATTAATTAAGGTAGAATTAAGAAGTGTGAAATATGTGGAGAAGTTAATATAGAAGGCTTAGAATGGTAAATAAAATAAGTAATGATATGTAAGATGAGCATGAATATAATTGAAGTCCATGAAGAGAGAGACACCTGGGTCCAAGTTACTTTCCAAAAAGATATTTTTTTATGTTTTGTGTGTTGTGTGTATATGTCTTTTTGGGGGAGAATTGGTAAAAACTTGTAGAAATATAGAATGAGAATAATGGTAACTAAGTCAGAAAGAAACAGATGAAATAATAATAATGATATTGAATAAGAGTAAAGAGAAGTAAAGAGAAATTGAATAAGAGGTTTTGGTATATTATATGGAAATGGTTTAAAACAGAATCATAATTTATCTGACTTGTTAAATTTACAAGGGAAAAAGGTTTAAACATGTAATGAATAATGATAATTTGTGTGTTTTAAAAATTAATAAAACTTGTTTTAAAAAAAAAAAAAAAAGAAATAGCCCCACCAACGTTGTATCATCTGCAAACTTAACGATCCTATTACTCAGATGAATAGAGGTGCAATCAGACGTATAAATAGTGAATAAAAGTCCTTAAGGCCTTAGAGCCAAGGTATGTAAGCTCCTAGGTTGAGTCTCTCTTTGTTAAGTTTCCATCTGTTACTTCTCTGGGACAGCCTTCCAATATTGGAAGACTCTATCAGGTCCACCCCTTACTCCTTCTCTGTGTTAAATGAGATATACCTATGTCCCTCAATCATTCATCACAAAGTTCAGTCTCCAGTCCCCTAATCATCTTTCTTGCTCTTGTCTGCACTCTTTCTAGAGTTTCAACATCTTCTTCTTCTTCTTTTGTATTATGGTGACCACCAGAACTGGACACACCATTCCAAGTGTGGTCTTACCAGTGAAGTATAAAGCTTTTTGTTCTGACCTAGGCTTCACACAATCATAAAGCCGACTCCTCGTCCCGACAAAAAAAACCCTTTTTATTAGGCTAATGGGAATTTATCTCATTCACATCCAGCAACGTCCCAGCAAACAGTCTTTCAAGGGTGAATTGCAACCACAGACCTTATCAGGCTTGGAGAGCTGCCAGGTTCATTTCCAGCCTTCTGGAGGCCCTCCAGAGACCCATTTTTCCATTCCTCGAGCCTCCGTGCGGGCCCTGAAATCCAAAATGGGCCATGTGGGGCAGTGGTGGGATTCAAAAAATGTTACTACCGGTTCTGTGGGCATGGCAGGGGAAGGATACTGTAAAATCTCCAGTCAGAGGTGGGATTTGCCGGTTCTCCAAACTACTCAAAATGGCCACTACCGGTTCTCCAGAATTGGTCAGAACCTGCTGAATACCCGCCTCTGATGTGGGGACTCCCGGGAGGGGAGGGGCAGAGGGGCGGGGCCAGCCAGGGGTGGGATTTACCGGTTCGCCAAACTGCACAGAATCTTAGCTAAAACCCGTCGCAGTCAACCCTGCCTATGGTGCCGCGACATGAGGTCTGCCACAATATTCTGATGCAGAGCAGAGATGTAGAAATGTTCACTAAATTCCATTACAAAATTCAGACACTATTTGCACACACACACAAAAAAGAAGATGAATTCCTATTACACAGAGTCCTTAAAAGGCAGAAGGATTAACATTTCTTGATGACAGGGCTGTGCATTTACCAGTAACCATCTCTCTCTCACACACAAAATACATTTTTTTAAAAAAAAAATCTTGCTAAAGTGATAAAGAAAGCCAAGGTAACAGGATAATGAGTTGAAGAACATAGTCTAATTGGTCATCAAATATCAATATTTCAATAAATGTGCCCCGGAATTTTGTTATATTTAATTAGCCTCTCTCTCTCTCTCTCCCCCTTCTATTCCTCCTTGCAAGGTATAAATCAAGAAAAAGACAAATTGCCGAAGGTTGCAAAACATCCATGTACTGATTTATCAAAAGTAAGGCAAATCCATGGAAAAATATGTTTTGGAGAGATAAAGAAAACATATTAAAACAGCTTAACTTCTTAGGGTAATGCCATTTAATACTAGGCATAGGTAATCTTTCTAGTTCGATCCTAGGAAGAGGCACTTATTTCTCTCTCTGAGCACACTGAGAATATATCTGCTGAGAAAAACTCCACATTGGCAACAGGAAGTGCATCTGGCCAGTAAATACTCATCTCCATTCAGTTGCTCAGACTCCATCCTGCAAGGGGTTATTTAAAAAGATGATAGATGATCTTCTTCTTCTTTTCCAATTTGTAATTTATTCCCAGAGTTCAGCAGTGATGCACACAAAATGTTTGGCATGGGATTCTCATAGGTCTACTCTCACGTTTGACACCAGTAGTAAATTAATTTGGTACTGAAACAAGATTCAAATACAGGAAACCAGTTGCTCTTCTTAAACCGTGCAGACATACTGTATTTCACTGGAAAGATTTTAAGCTCCAAGCTGCACCTAAAAGCTCCACGCTTAATACTGAAATTATACATTTCACTTTAAATTCTCCCTATTTACAAAACTCTCTCCCCAATTAGGTCAACTTTACAGATTAACAGAGTTGGAAGGGACCTTGTAGGTCATCTAGTCCACCCCCCCCCGCCCAAGCAGGAGACCCTACACTATTTCTGACAGATGGCAGTCCAGTCTGTTCTTGAAAGACTCCAGTGATGAAGCTCCCACAACTTCCGAAGGCAACTTCTGTTCCATGGGTTGATTGTTCTCACTGTCAGAAAATTTCCTCTTATTTCCAGGTTGAATCTCTCCTTGATCAGTTTCCATCCATTATTCCTTTTCTGGCCTTCAGGTGCTTTGGAAGATAGCTTGACCCCTTCTTCCTCTCTGGGGCAGCCCCTTAAATATTGGAAGACTGCTCTCCTGTCTCCCCTGGTCATTAGACTAGAATAAACTTCTCAAAAGCTTCCAGTGATGAAGCTCCCACAACTTCTGAAGGCAACTTCTGTTCCACTGATTGATTGCTCTCACTGTCAGAAATAATTCTCCTTATTTCCAGGTTGAATCTCTCCTCGTTCAGTTCCATCCACTTTTATCAGCTTCAATAAATTCCCCCATTTCTTCGATCCACTTAACCATAAAATTTTCTGAAAGTGCATGCGGAATCTGTTCTTATGATAGCAGAGTATTTTTAGCAGAATGGATGAACAGAAAAAAAAGGCATTTTCTTGATTGTAGAAACAGCTGACATACAAAAGCTCATTGGGCTGACATGGATATTCCTTTATGTTGCCAAAGAAAAATAGATGAATTAATCTTGGGAGGAGGAGGGAGAATGATTTCAAGGCAGATTTTTTTTAATCTATAGAAAACAACGTTGATTATAGATGCTTAATTATAAGGCAGGAAACAAGTTTTCCTGTGAACAGTGAAAGTCAGCAAGAGAAGAAACAGATGGCCTGCCATGGACTATTTTGCTCCTTGAGAAGACATTAAAATATAAACTCTCACAGCCTGCATTTTTTTTTAACCTATGCTGCCCAGTCAAACTGACTCAAGAACAAAAAGAAATACAAATAAAAAGTAACACCCATAGACCTCCCCTCCGTCAAAATTGCAGCCTGAACAAATGACTAGATCCCACATCTTGGTCAAAGGAAAACTGGAAGGCAAAGGGTGTTGAACTATTTTAATCTAATTTGGTTTAATTTTAAGAAATTTTCTGACACTGCAAACAATCAACCAATGGAACAGAAGTTGCCTTCTTCATTCCATTATTCTATTCTATTCTATGAATTGAGTTGAGTTAAATTAAGTTGAGCTGAGTTGAGCTTATTGTCATTGCAACTCGTACAATGAAATTAAATACCATCTTCAGTGTACATTATGACCATGAAAATAAACACAAACACACATCCTTCACATTCTATACATTGAATTGAAAACCCCTGATATTGCATTAATATTGCACTATACAGTAGAATTCAATAGAGTTACTGTGCTGGGATAGAAGCTGTTTTTCAGCATGTTTGTCCTTGTTTCTATTGTATTGTATTGTATTGTATTGTATTGTATTCTATTCTATTCTATTCTATTCTATGCCATTCTATTCTATGCCATGCCATGCCATGCCATGCCACTCCACTCCACTCCATTCCATTCCAATTAATTCTATTCTATTCCAATTATTTATATTCTACTCTACTCTACTCTACTCTACTCTACTCTACTCTACTCTACTCTACTCTACTCTACTCTATTCCAGTAATAATTCCTGGAAATAAGAAGAAACTTTCTGACAGTGAGAAGAATCAACTCATGGAACAGAAGTTGCCCTCGGAAGTTGTAGGAGCACCATCACTTGAGACCTTCAAGAAGAGGTTGGACTGCCATTTGTCAAAATGGTGTAGGGTCTCCTGCTTGGGTGGGGAGCTGGCCTAGATGACCTATAAGGTCCTTCCAACTCTGATTATCTGTTATCAGTAGTCTAACTGTATGGTGAAAATATGAGTCATAAGGTCTTCTCAGTTCAAAGAAAGGCAACCATTGTCCAAAGGCTCTTTAAAAGATCTAGATTATCCTTTTTGGATTCTCTGTAGCTGAGATCTTATATAGATTCTAGAATGTCTTGAAAAGCAGTTGGAAAGAGGTTTTATGGCCACAGGTGGGCACAGGCAAGACATGTGCCAGGGATGTGCCAACTCTGAGCCATGTGCTTTCACCCTTTTCCTTTCCACATCAAAGACAGTGGAGTATTTGAACTCAGGAAATGGTGCTTTGTTCTAATCATGATTGTTAAAATAAATGAAAATCTCAAAAACACAGTTTTTTTTTTTAAAAAAAAATTCCCACCTGTGATTGCATAGAAACTGTAAGCAGGCAGGGGAGAAGGTTTGAACCAGAAGATAGAAATGGATTAAGTAAAAATCGCTTCTCCTACCTCATAGCTTCTCTTTTCCTATTTGCCACATTTAAATCTGCTCATGTGGCATATGCATTATGGATACGTGAAGTGTAGCTACCATGTTCCCCCCCAAAATAAGACACTGTCTTATATATATTTTTGCCACCAAAAAGGCACCAGGTCTTATTTTTGGGAGATGCCATCCACTGACCTCACTTGCGCGTGTTGCCTCCTTTTCCCTGTCAGAGGCCTTCAGGAACTTCTTCTGCGGCTGGCAAGGCTTTCCTGAAGGCCTCTGCAGCCAATAACAGAACTCTGGATCGATCCAGAGCTTTCAGGGAAGCCTTGCCAGACTTGCTAGCTACAGAAGAAATGGATCGGTGAGGCAGGTGTTGGCGTGTGAGAGGCTTGGCTACAACTGTCCAAGGTAAGTAGTAGGGCAGATCCAACCCTCATCCCCACCCTAACTTAATTTTTACCCATGCACTCTTACTTAGGGCTTAATTTTGGGGATAGGGCTTATATTGGGCACAAATGTAAAAATTAAGATAGGACTTACTTTCAGGGTAGGTCATATTTTTGGTGAAAGTTCTTCAGCCATGAATTAGGAAGGTTACCATGATGTATAAATAGTATCAATAAAGTGAGAGGTGTAGGGACATAATTTGGGAATATGAACAGGAGGGATTTCGGTTAACACGCCGAGCCATCTTTGTACCCTTTGTGCAATTCTGTTTGCTAAGTCATGCTAGAAGCTGACCCAAGCTTATTCGGGGTTTCTATATCTAAATCCACCTTATTTCAGTGTCAACACCAATATCAAGTCCTTCCTGTACAGTTAAAAAAAGCATCTTTTTATTGTTTACAATACATTAAACATAGAGTTAAGATATTAGTCAGTAGCTTAATGGCAAATGGCTTAATGGCAAGAATTATTCACTGAAACCCGCAGCTATTCATTAAACCTCCCACATTCTTAACTGTCTAATAACTACATTAACAGTAGGCAATTTTAATTTTTCCCCCCTTTTAATTTTCCTATTATTAACCACTGCACTTCCCGGCTTTGGGGAGGTTGCAAGTTTTGGAAATGCAGCAACAGCCAATATTGTCCATGGTCAGCAAATTAAACATAGCAGTCATCTCTAATTACAGCCGAAGAAATGGAAGCGACCTTGCAAGTCATCTAGTCCAGCTCTCTGCTCAGGCAGGAGATCCTGTACAAATTCAGACAAATGGTTGTCCAATCTTTAAAAGCCTCATAACTCAAACTAGATAGCACCATCAGGGCTATGGGTAGATGGGATGGGACAGTACGGGATGAAGTAGAGTAGAGTAGAGTAGTAAAGTAGAGTAGAGTAGAGTAGAATAGCAATAGAATGGCATGGCATGGCATGGCATGGCATGGCATGGCATGGCATGGCATGGCATAGTATAGCAGAGCAGAGCAGAGCAGAGCATAGCATAGCATAGAATAGAATAGAAGAATGGAATGAAGAATGGAATTGAATGGGATGAGATGGAATATAGAATAGAATTGAATTGACAAAAATATGGAATATGGAATATGAAATGAAGTAGAGTAGAGTAGAGTAGAGTAGAGTAGAGTAGAGTAGAGTGGAGTGGAGTGGAGTGGAGTGGAGTGGAGTAGGAATAGAATAGGATAGGATAGGATATAGAGATATAGAGATATAGAATAGAATATCAGAAAATAGAATAAAATAGAAGAATGGAATGAAGAATGGAATTGAATGGGATAGGATGGGATGGGATGAGATAGAATATAAAATAGAATTGACTAGAATATAATATATAGTATATAGAATATGGAGTGGGAGTGGGAGTGGAATGAAATAGAATAGAATAGAATAGAATAGAATAGAATAGAATAGAACAGAACAGAACAGAACAGAACAGGAGTAACAGAGTTGGAAGGGACGTTGGAGGTCTTCTAGCTCAAACCCCAGCAGTTGTGGTTGTAAGTCGAGGACTACCTGTATTAAGACCTGACATCCAGGTCTGTATGTGAGCCACAAAATGCGCCTGCATGCTTAAGTGTCATGCACCTTTTGTCACTGGCCTTCCTCCCACCTACAGCCTTCAGTGCAGTTTTCATGAAGTTGTGATAGCTTTTTTTCAAAAGAAGGAAGGAAGGTCTATTGCATTTCCCAAGATAACCTCCATTTCTTTTCTTTTTTTGGGTCTTCATTAAAAAATATATCAGAAGAAAAAGTGCCAGAGGACTCATCATAACGTTAAGTGTTCCATTCCCTGCCCGTTTTTAATCACTCCTCAGGATTTGTTCTAATACACAGCGGAAGGCATTTTGTGCTGTTAGGAAAAATTTGTCCAGTGGGAACTGGGCCTTTTCTGCATTTTGGAACGTGGTGCTTAATAAGAAACGGGGTTGCCAAAATATATGAGGAAGGAAAAGAACCTGAGAAAAACAGAACAATCTTTGCAATAACGGAGAATATATGCAGCTCAAGGTTGAGCTGTGAAGTATCAATGATACCTCAAAAGCATCTTTCCTTTTAATATTTATGACTCTACTAGCTGGATACCCCTGATTCACACCAAACTACGTGGTCGGGCTTAGTTTTGGGGGAAGAAAATAAGTGGGGGGGGGAATTCTGCCTGCCTACCAACATCCATCGGTATTCACCTGGCCAGCGTCCTGTAAAGTGTGTGAGAGAGTTGAGGGCTGTTTGGAAACTGAAGCAGTATTTGCTGTGTGAGCAAGAAGGAGACAGCAAGGAGCCTGGGTGTGGCTTAGCTCAACTGTTCTGTACTAAAGCTGCTTGGTGCTGTGAAACTGAAACTCTTCTCCTCTGCTTATGTTTTGCCTTTGGGAGAGATTTCTTTTCAGGTGGTGAGAGGGGGTGGATCTCCCTAGCATCAGAGCATAATAATAATAATAGTAGTAGTAATAATAATAATAATAATAATAATAATAATAATAATAATAATAATAATAATATAGGAAGTACTAATGCTCTGAAAGTCTTTCGAAAAATCCTTTCTTAGTGAGCACCTAAAAGCCAACAGGTGCCAAATTTCAAGTTTGTAGGCTTTACGGTTCTGGAGATTTTGTGATGATGCATGAGTGGCCTTTCACTTTTAGATATATAGACATTAAGAGTGTACAGATAGTCCTCATTCAGTGACTGCCTGGTTTATTAAAGGCAATTAAGGTCATGAAAAGGAAGAAAACATGCCACCAAGAGCTAAGAATTCTGGTATGGAGGGGAAATGATTATTTTGAAAATGCACGCACACAAATGCACAAATGTGTCTGTTTGTGTGTGTGTGTGTCTTCCAAATAATCATTTTTGTGTGTTTGTGCACGTGCATTAACATGCAACCAAATGTTAGGATTTTATTATACAGAGGGTGTTTTTTTTTTTATATTAAACTTTCTCTTCCTTACCAACTATTTTTTTTTGCCTCTACTTGAAAATGCCAGCACTTTTTCAAGCAGAAAAATTCAAAGAAAGAAATTCATAAATAACTCTTTCATAACACTTACTTCCTGATTTATTTTGGCTGGTTTTTCTCCTCCCCTTCTTTGCTTCTATTTAAAATATCTCCTGTCCTCAACACAGGCTCATTTAGCCTAAATATTTGCTAGCTAGGGTTATTTCTTCGTTTTGCGGGTTAATGAATTATGCATCAGGCTATTTTGTTTAGAAA
Organism: Notechis scutatus; assembly: GCF_049901735.1. Classification (NCBI taxonomy): domain Eukaryota; kingdom Metazoa; phylum Chordata; class Lepidosauria; order Squamata; family Elapidae; genus Notechis; species Notechis scutatus. The sequence continues at coordinate 52,612,726 of NC_142012.1, read as the reverse complement.
ACACAACAAATATAGCAAACTAGTGGCTGTTTATTTATTTATTTATCCATCACCATTCAGAGTTTTACATCTCTGAATCACAAACAAAAACCCTATAGCTAAAATGTAAGCAGCAGACACAGTAAGATTTGGCAGCTCCTAAATCATTTTTTCCCCCCCTAGGAAATTTGATAGATGGGTTATAGAATCCCCACACTAAATTCTAAAATCAAAAATCTACTGTATTTGTATTTCAGAAACAGTTGTGAGAGATAAAGCAGAATGCCTTTCGCCAGTAAAGGAGTTAAAATACTGTATGTTATCATTTTTATCTCTTCTTGTAAACCACCCTTTTCTCAAGGAGACCCAAGGGAATATAAAGGCAATATATTATATTATATAGAATATAATGTACTATTTTTTCATTATGGCCTTTTATATTGAAAACACTCAGCTGTCCTCCAGAGTCACTAATGAATTTTGCAGATGAAGGAAGCTACCCATCAGGACCAGGAGTGTAAACATTTCATGATGCCATCAGCTTGTTCTCACCATCTACCAAATTCTTCCTCTGACAACAAAATCCAAATTAGAATTTTCAAAAGGCTAACCAACCCCTAGTTGTTAAACTTCGGGGGAGTTTTCTCACAAACCGATTTGGAATATTTCTTGGCAAGGAACACACTGTCAACAATTTCTAACCACTGTCTGTTTTCATAAGTACAGGTAGCTAGATGGATAAATAGATAGATAGATAGATAGATAGATAGATAGATAGATAGATAGATAGATAGATAGACAGACAGACAGACAGACAGATAGATAGATAATGGATGGATAGACATACAGACATAATGGATGGATGGATGGCAAGGTAGGTAAGTAGGTAGGTAGGTAGGTAGGTAGGTAGGTAGGTAGGTAGGCAGGCAGACAGACAGACAGACAGACAGACTGTTGAGGTAATTTCCCATTAGGAGAATGAGCGCATACAGGGAGACGTATTTGAGAGTAGTGTTTGAATAATACACACACGGCACACAGATACACTGTACAGTAAATGTAGGTTTTTTACTTCTCTAAAAGTTTTAGGCAAAGTTCAAAATAAGCAGTCCAAAGTCATTCACAGGTAAGATCAGTCAGTTTTCAGTCCAGGGATAATCCAATAACCAAGTCCAGTATCAAAAACAGTTCAGTATCAGACTTACATCAAATCCAAGAATATCAGTCAATTAGGAGGAAAAATGGAGGGACGGCAATACTCTCCAACAGAAGGAAACAGACTCACTCACACTCTCTTCTGAGACTAAGACTAACACAACCCAGGTTTCTGGCTCCATTTTATGGCCCTTTGAGAAAACACACCCAATTACAGTTTTGCATTTTCTTAAAGATACAGTATTAAAATGTCTATCCTGGTTTATATATTTCCAACCCAAATTACTGTTAGGTGACTTATATTCCTAACACAGACAGACAGACAGACAGACAGATAATGGATGGAGAAACATACAGACATAATGGATGGATGGGTAGGTAGGCAGACAGAGAGACAGACCGACAGACAGATAATGGATGGATAGACATACAGACATGATGAATGGATGGATGGATAGGTAGATTTGTAGGTAGGTAGGTAGGTAGGTAGGTAGGTGGGGAGAGAGAGAGAGAGAGAGAGAGAGTTTTCCTTTTAATTACATCACACCTGTACACACCCAAATACACACACACACACACACACACACACACACACCAAAGAACTTTCAACTGCCTTCCAACTTTTCTGCAAAATTTCTTCCATCTCTATAATGTCTAGCAGAATGTACTACAATACTCTTAACTTGTACAGAAGGTGAAAAGGAAACTAACCTATATTGGCCAAAGAGTATCCAAACATTTATTGTCATATTATCCAGCAATGGTTTTGGATATTAAGCAAATTGTTAACACACTGACAGATCTGAGAGGACTTTCTGTCAAGGAAAAATTTGGAAAATCACAGAAATAAGGCAGTTCCTTAACTAACCTCTATTCCTTAATTTCAACGGATTGAATATCTGCATCTAATTTTTGAGAGTTGAGCTCAGAGAATGGGTATCTCATGTGCCAAATACCAATAGTGTTTTATATCTTAGATTTCAATTCTATACATTGTGGCCTATCGGCTGCCGGCCCCTCCAGCAGTCAAATCAGAGGAGGGGGAGGTGTGGGAGGCAGGGTTCAGCATCAGAGCAACCTGGGAGCTCCAAGGGGGAAGAGGGAATGGAACTGGCAGAGAGAGAGAGAGAGAGAGAGAGGTGGAGCCTGAGCCATCCATCAGCCCTCAGATGCAGAGTCAACAGCCTCCAGGCCTGGAGGTGGCTGATGAAGAAGAAGAACAGCTTGATCCGCGGCCTGATGCGCAGATGTCCAGAAGGCAGAGAAGAGGAGAGCAGCGGAAATCTATGAGCCGGCCCTTGGGAGGGAAGAGCCACCCCACTCTAGCTCTGGGTATAAAAGGCAGGGGGCAGAGACAAATAGATGTGGCAGACAGCTATTCATCTCCCTTGCCGGCTGGACTTCTTAGCCTGTGGTGAGAGAGAAACTTTTTGCCAGAGCTGCAAAAGGATTCTTTTGAGTTCACGTCAGAGAGTTTGTTTTGCTTGGGGAGCTGGGTCAGAACACTATATCTTTTTTTTTTACTTGATAAATAATCAGATTTCATCACAAGCAGGCCACATAAAAACACCTGTTATATATATTTATTTGTGTGTGTGTGTGTGTGTGTGTGTGTGTACGTATATGGAGAGAGAGAGAGGGCGGGGGTATTTTTTTTTTCCTGAACGTAAGGCCCTTTTCTGATATTATAGGAAATAAAAGTTTTAAAAGACACTGTAATTGTCTTATGGCATCCATTCCTGCTTAGCTGACAAAGGTATCTGGTTGAACTGTGTGAAATTCAAATCTCTTGCTTCTTGTATATTGCAAAATGAAGCTACTGTGTGATCTTCCTGAAATACATTTTGCCCTATCAATTTTCTGCAGAATTATTTATAGCAGTACGATAATGTTACTTTGCTCCAAAAATCTAAAGCCCAGCAAATTTTTGATTTGCTAGAAATTTTTTCATATTATGAGTTGATCATGAGGAGGTATAATTCCAAACCCAAATGCAAGCAGTTTTTTTTTTAAATTGCATCTTACAAAACTCTCTGCAAAATTATCTTATGCTGTATCTCAAAACAAATATTCTTTCTTTAACTATGGGATCAATATTTACACCTCCTGCCGTAAACCCCATTTGCTTTTAGATTTATGATAGACATTACGTTTTGATTGCTGTTCGTACCGTTAAAAAGCAGGCGATTTTGGACTGTAATTTGCCGTGCATTTTGAAACAGTGACCTAGGATATAAGCCTCAATGATAAAAACGCTAGAGAGAATATTCTCCTTGACTTTTCTACCTGAATGCAACATGGCTCAATTTCCTAGCCGAGCTTTTCAAAAATTTATACAAGCCCAGTGCAAAGCAAACTCTTTGAGATGAAAAATTGAAGCCTTCGCTTTTCTCATTTCCTTTGTATCTTATATCCTAATTAGTCTTTTTTTCTCTCATAGCTAAATATGTTTACACACAATAGTGGGATTCAAAAATTTTTACTACTGGTTCTGTGGGCATAGCTTGGTGGGCATAGTGTGGCTTGGTGGGCGTGGCTTGGTGGGAGTGGCAGGGGAAGGTTACTGCAAAATCCCCATTCCCTTCCCACCCCACTTAACCTGCTTTCCAGCTCCGTTCTCCTATGCAGGGCAACCAAAGAAAACCCAGGCGATCAGCTGGGATTCAGGAGGCGGAGAATAGATGGGGGCGGGGCCAGTCAGAGGTGGGATTGGCTGGTTCTCTGAACCACTCAAAATTTCCGCTACTGGTTCTCTAGAACCGGTCCGAACCGACTGAATCCCACCTCTGTTTACATGCCTCTAATCTTTAACTCCAATTACTGACATTGGATATTTCTCCATATTTCTTTCGTGTTATTTATGGTAAGGATCAGCAGGTGAGTGACCCTGGAGCAAATCCGGGGCTAGATTTTGAGCTGGAAGTGTCAAAAATGTGCTGACAATATCATGTTTCTGGGAACAAGATGTGCAACCAGAACATTTTCAAGGCATCGGTTCGAATCCTTTCCTTGTTTTCTGACAACTAACTGCTCATCAAGACGTGATGGGCTGTTGCAGCCATCACTGTCACCATAAAAGTTGGCTTAGTCACGTTTAGTGAATGGGGATTTTAAATTCTAACTTAAGGTAATGAACATGGAAAAGATGAAGAAGCCGATGAAGGAGAGTATTTGTAAGCTCAGGGTTGAAATGAGGGGTCCTTGGTGTGCTCTGAGCATGAAGGAAGGAAGGGAGGGAGGGAGGGAGGGAGGGAGGGAGGGAGGAAGGAAGGAAGGAAGGAAGGAAGAAAGAAAGGAAGGAAGAAAGAAAGAAAGAAAGAAAGAAAGAAAGAAAGAAAGAAAGAAAGAAAGAAAGAAAGAAAGAAAGAAAGAGGAAAGGAAAAAGAAGGAGGGAGGGAGGAAAGAAGGAAGGAAGGAAGGAAGGATGGAAGGAAAGAAAGAGAAGGAAAGAAAGAAAACGGAGGAAGGAAGGAAGGAAGGAAGGAAAGAGAAGGAAAGAAAGAAAACGGAGGAAGGAAGGAAGGAAGGAAGGAAGGAAGGAAGGAAGGAAGGAAGGAAAGGGAGGAAGGACGGAAGGAATGAGGGAGGGAGGGAGGGAGGGAGGGAGGAAGGAAGGAAGGAAGGAAGGAAGGAAGGAAAGAAAGAAAGAAAGAAAGAAAGAAAGAAAGAAAGAAAGAAAGAAAGAAAGAAAGAAAGAAAGAAAGAAAGAAAGAAAGAAAGAAAGAAAGAAAGAAAGAAAGAAAGCTTTAAAACCCTGAACTTTATTCCTAGGTATCCAGCGGAACTATGGAATGAATTCTAGGAAGTCATTAAAATTGAATGTGAAAACACCAGGCAAGAGGGGAAAGCAAGCTGGATGTCAGAACAAATGGCAGAAATTGCCTAGAACAGCCAAAGTCAAGAAAAACAAAAGCCTCAGGAAAGAAATTAACAACAAGAACAACAATTAAATATAAAAATAGACAATACAGTGTTATGGTTACATTTAGAAGATAGAAACAGGCATGGAAAAACAAGGAAAGTCTTCCCAAAGATGAGACACATTATGAAGTCCTCTATAGAGGAGATGGCAACATCCCAGCTCCCTTAGACAGTATTATAGATCTCTAGAAAATGAAGGCTATGAGAATATCTACAGAAACATGACAAGCAACAGAGGAAAGAATCAAGAATGCTTCTAACCAAACAATGCCAGCACATTTGGAGAATGACACACTGGCCAACAGATTGGAAGAGGTCAGCCTACATATTAATTGCAAAGAAAGGAGACTTAACAGAGTAGGCAAAATTATTGAAAAATATCCTTCACTTTATATGCCAGCAAAATAATAGGTAAGATCATTCCATGTAGATTGGATCTCCTTCTCCGTCTTCTCTACAAGTAGCTTGAACCTCTGGGAACAGAAATCTTATTGCTGGTGCACATAGAAGGGAGAGAAGGGAACCGGAAGGAAATAATGAGGAGGAGGAGGAGGAGGAGGAGAAGAAGAAGAGGAGGAGGAGGAGAACTGGAAGGACGGAAAAGGAAGAGAAGGGAGGAAGGAAAGAAGAAAAGAGGGAGGGAGGAGACAGAAAAGGAAAAGGGAGGGAGAAAACAAGAAAAGAAAAAGGAGGGAGGGAAGGAAGGAGACAGAAAAGGAAGAGGAGGGAGGGAGGAAAGAAGAAAAGAAAAGGGAGGGAAGGTAGTTTGTATGTTGAAAAAAACAAACCATACATTTATATCTAGGGAGATTCTCAGTCATCCAGAAACAGAAATAAGCAGACATAATAATTACAATTTGCAACGTTCTGGGTTCCTTCATATAGTTAGGGGGGGAAATGGGCCCATGATTATTTTTTTTTAAAAAAGAAAGCATGCCATTCAAATCTCTGTGGGGTTTAACCGTGGCCTTTAGCTTCAGGAGGAAAAAAAAATATCATCCATATATATTTTCCCTAATCCACATTGCAATATTAATAAGCCCAGCTGGGGGGTCTAGAAAGCATTGAAAAGGCCCAGCAAGTAATGAAACTGTCATTCCATTTGGTCTGAAAGTTCCCTTTAAAAAAATAAAAAATAAAGGAATGGCCATTGCAATTTGCCAATAAGATTAAGAAAGGGCAGCTCAGAGTAACTGAAGTCCAAATTAAAGGGCAAAATAGATGCTCTTTAAATTATCTCACATTAAAACATGACATTTTTCTGCATTATCTTTGAAACGGGGTGGAAGAAACCCACCAAATCATGTACTGATACTGAAGACTAATCTTTTTAAATACATCCAATTATTCTAAAAGCATTTAACTTTTATCGAAGAAGAATTATTTTGCAAATGTATTAGGAAATAATTAGAGCCACTTCATTTACAATGCAGCTGAAAGGAAGCTACAGCCAATTATTATTACCACAAGTGTGAGTATCTGCAAAGGAGTAGCATATGCAAAATAGAAAAATGGACTTCTTCAGAAGATGATTATGCATAAGAGAAACAGCTGCCTTTTTTTTTCTTTTTTACTAACTTACTTTAAATGTACTGTAGGCTGCATTAAAGCCACTAGTACTGTTTCTGTATAAACATTTGTGCATTCCTAAAGTTTTAATCCGCTTTTCCGTGTTTAAAAAAGACAACTCACAAACTAAGATGCGATTGAAAGCAATTTTACAATAAACTGAAAAGAATCTACAGTTGTAAAAATCTATATATATCAAAGTGAAATGCCACTCACGCATCATCACAAAATTTCCAGAACTGTAAAGCTTACAAACTTGAAATTTGGCACCTATGTTCCTCTTCGCTTCTAGGTGCTCACTAAGAAAGGATTGTTCGAAATGACCATCAGAGCATTTAGAGTATTTCGTATATTATTATTATTAACATGCTCTGATGCTAAGGAGTTCTTCTCCCCCTCCCCACCTGGAAAGAAATCTGCTCCAAATGCAAAACACAAGCAGAGGAGAGGAGTTTCAGTTTTAGTTTCAGTTTCACAGCACCAAGCAGCTTTAGTACAGAACAGTTGAGCTCAGCCATGCCCAGGCTCCTTGCTGTCTCCTTCTTGCTC